>NC_056572.1:29579093-29724093 GCF_018340385.1 Cyprinus carpio
ATTAATTTTGATTACACCAAAACCTCCATCACTGGTGTTCCATATTTCCAGTCAGGTGTTTTTTATTATTGCTTATAATAATAATAATCAAATGCCTGATTGAGAGAAAGGGTACATCAGTGTGTTTTGCAGTTCGTCTCTGCAGTCATTAGTTCGGATTAAACTCGAAAACACGCACAACATGCACATTTGTATTGAGCTGATGATGTTTATCAGCTTTGTGTGTCAGAAATTGTAATGCCAGTGTGGTTTAATGCTTCATCCAAACACAAACACCTCCCCAGGAGAGAATCGATAGTGTTTGAGCGCGGTGTGTGATTGTGTATTTATGAGTGTGTTTATAGGTATGTTTGTGTGTCTCTGAGGTGTGTGTCTGCGTGCATGCTCAGTGACGCTTGGTTCGGTTTAAGCATGTTTTTGCACGTTTGTGTACGTGTTTGTGTGTTTATGAAGCTGCTGTGCATGAATATAAATGGTGAGTGAGCCAGGAAGAATCTGAAGGAGGGGATGTGAGAACCTGTCTGCTGTTGTTCCCATAGCAACCCAGCCAGAGCACGTCCAGGAGAGAGAGACTCGGGGAGAGAAAGAGAGATTAACAGAAAGAAAATGATTTCTTAAGCACACTATCTGCCTAACTTACACTGTTATATGAATTTTTATTAAAAACGTGAAACCTTTAATCTGATTCTAAGAGGCTCCAGTTTGAAAACATTTTAAAATAGTGAGCAGGGTAGAGTTATTTATTATAGTACAGACTTTTCAGTGCAAAAAATCTTGACTGTGTTCGAAACAGAAGCAGTTTTTTGGTCTAAAACAAATTATTTAAAAAAAATTGCCTACCGGCATATGCTGTCTTTGATTCAATACACATGGTGAAATATAAATGCAATTTAAGTTACGTTAAAATAATTTACTTAGAGGCCATATTTCTTCTTTACACACAGGATTTTGGGATATTATAGGCAGCAAAAGATGCATCTTTTGGAATTGAAGCCTATACAGACAACAAATGCAATGTTCAGATTTCAGATGCAGCCCATATTTACTGAACACCTATGATTATACACTGACGGTGACTCAGACCACTGATTCATTTGTCCAGTTTTACAGGGTCATTGGTTCTGCGTAGCTCCCACTGTGGGGATTGTGGCCCATGCCGTGTACACACATGGTGACGCCATCTGATTTGATGACAGACTTGCGTGATCGCTGCTCGCAGCTGCTGCTGATTTACCACAGAGGTGTGTTCATGCTGTCAGAGCGCACACACATACACACACTGCAGGTAGAGTGAGAGACTGTGTGTGTGTGTTTTCAGGGGATGATGAAGGATTACAGCCACACACAGACACACATACACTGTCCCTCCAGCTGTGCTACACATTCACCCACACGCATACGAACACACGAAAGCTCCTAAAAAGACACGTCACTGGAAACATGTCAGGTTGCTTCATGAAAAGCTGCTTAGTATAAATAAAAATAAATCAGATGCAAACCTGAATCTCAAATATTGTGCCTTTTTGTTAGTGTGCCGATGACAGACAGCTTTCACCTTTCCATCAATCTCACTTCATCACTGCCAAAAACTCAAAGGGCTTTTCGAACGCATAGAAATTGCAGTTTATGAATCATAATTTATTTAATTTAATTATTATTTAATGTGGAATTATCAAAAGATCTGGGTTATTCTTAACTGTAAACAATATTTTAATCTTCATTTGTCTGATTTGTTGGATAATATACAGTATGCAGTAAATATGAGTGTAATTAAATTTAATATGTATTTTTTAAATAAAATAAATTAGGTATATACATATACATATACATATACACACACACTATCCATGACCTTGCATAAGATCAGTTTGGAGAAAGTTTGGATATATATTACCTTTTTAATCACCAGTTAATTAATGATCATGAAGTAGTCATAGTACACCTTTCCTCAACAAGCTGCGTGATTTGAGATATTATTCATGCCTGTAACAGTGATAGATGAGTTACGTGTGATATAACACTTAGGCTCAGGGCTTTGTTCGAATCCATAAGTGATTAGAAATAATAGCAATGCATATGAACAGACATACAGCCATGATATTTATGTTTTGAAAAAAGGCAGGGTACGTACAGTATTGGTAGGAGCTCAAACATATACTCTCAGAAAAAAAGGTACAAAAGCTGTCACTGCGGCGGTACCTTTTCTAAACGTAAACTTTTGTACTTTTTAGGTACTAATACTGTATGTACACTTTAGGTACTAATATGTACCTTTAAGGTACACACATGGACTCTTTAGGTACAAAGGTGTGCCTTTTGAAAAGGTACCACCCAAGTGACAACTTTTGTACCTCTTTTTCTGAGAGTGTTGGTTAACGGTGTTTGTGTTTGTCACATCACATATCACACAAACACACTCTCTCGCTCCTTCTAACACACACATATATACTTTGGCAACCAGTCAGGCAAGTTTACTGAGAGACTGTCCAGCAGCTTTTACCAGTGTGAAGAGGAAAAATCATTTCCTATCGGTCTCTGCTGCTAGACTTGCTGAAGCGCCGTGTCTGTGTTACAGCCTCAAGCTACACACACACACACACACACACACAGTATCACGTGCACACCTCTGCAAGACACTAAAACACACACACACACACACACACACACACACACACACACACACACACACACACACACACACACACACACACACACACACAAAACAAACACCCACACACTTGTAAACGCACACAATTTATCAAACTCCTACATTACCCTCCTTCTGCACTCTCCATTCATCCTGCCAACTTGGCTGCTTTCCTCCCCTCTCTCTCGCTCTCTCTTTCTCTCCCCTCTCCTCTTACTTTCCTCTCCTCCACCACTCCTTCCTTGTGCAACACCTTGTCAACAGTCTTCCTCTTTTGTGATCACTTACTCTCGCTGAGCACATCTGTACTTCATATGCTGAATGAGCTCTTATTCAGAAAGCGCTTTCTGCTGATACGGCCTGTTTATTCTTTTTCACATGAGTGGAGAGATTGTTTGTAATATGGTTGTTAACAAGTGGGTTCTGTTTTACAGCCTTGCTCTCTCTCTCGCTTTATCTCTGTCTTCCTCTGTTTGTCTGTCTTGAGTGTGTCTTTCATTTTCTTGTGCCCTGAAGTCGAGCGAATCGCACGAAAGCTGTCAAGAATGTGTACGAGTCACATTTCACCTCACAATTCAACTTTAAAAAACAGGAAATTATAGTTTGTTCAAAAGGAAATTAAGTTTTATTTGTATTGCATTGCAATATTATTTTCATGACAATTAAGCACATTTCCCCCCAATATTTTCACTACCTTAAAAAAATTATAATGTGAAATTATATTTATGATTTAGATTAAAATTCTATTTAAATATTTAATTATTTACACAGCATTATGTTACTTTTTGTACTGCCTTTTTGCTTGAGAAGAAAATAATTAAAATGCTGTATTATGAGAATCACCATTATTATGGAATTATGGAAATTACAAAATAAATTCATTAGTCAAATGAAGTGCTATACAAATAAAATTAATAGACTCCTCTATTACAGTAATGAGAATTACAATTGATGATAACAGGAATTATATATGTGTATATATGTAATATATATATTATATATTAATAAAATGAAGTGCTGTATTTTTTTAATAAAGATTACACATTAAATAAAATACTGTATCACTGTAATGAAAATAACAACTGAGAATAAAAGAAATTACTAAATAAATACATTTATAAGTAAAATGATGTGATGTATATTTTGATTAAAGTTTATGAATAAATAAAATACTATATAACAGTCATAAGAATCACCATTCAAAATAATGGAAATTGCTAAATAAATAAACGCCGAGTCGAATTAAATGCTGTATATTTTGATTAAGGATATTATTTTGATTAGATTAACATGGAATAACACGCATGACTGAATATTTCACAAATAAAGAAGGAAATATAGCATGGAAGTGTCAATTCTAATTTCATGTTGACTTTATTTTCATGCAAAAATAATCTTGGCTTCATTTCCTATTTCCAAAACATATTTTCTTTCTTTTGATTTCGGGCTGAATTGCGACATGTGACTTAAGACATGTTTCTAAGAGGTTTTGTGACATTCACCCAGTTGCGTGATCCTCTAGAAATTAGAAAGCATATAGTTGTGACCACCAGTCATCCTACAGCGCTGAGAGAAAGCCAAAAAATAGAGAGAGAGTCATAAACAGACAGAGGGAGCAGCTGCATACGGGGGGCCAGTATCAGGCTTCAGACCACTGGGCCTCAACACACTCACACACATTCACACATATGCTCTTCCCATATAAATACATGCTTGAGTAAACTGTGCAACACACATAAACACTGTTCCTCCTGACGCCTCCCTCACACTGTCTCTCTCCATATCCATTACTCACCCCAGTCCCTGAAACTCCCCTCATCTCTCTTGATTTCACTCTCATTCACAGCTCTCCCGGTTTCCCCATCCCCCATTTGCCCAATGCTATTAGTGATAGATCGAAGATGTAGCCAGAACTACAGCAAAAATGTCTGACTTGTTTTTTAAACTGTCTACATTATGTATATAGACTTAAATCCCTTATTTCACACTAGTCAAAAGTCAGATTTTCTATCAAAACGGATGCCTTTAGCTATTAAATGACAAACTATATTGATTTCAGATCATTATAATGGTTCTGCTTCAATAAATTTAATGAGTTACTCCTTGAGCCCAAACTTTTCTGTCGGTGGAGAGAAGCGGTTTTTGATGGGGCTGGTGTACGGAAGCCAAACACTTAAAATTTAGTGTGTCAAGAAATTCATATGGTATCTCATCCTACTGGGCAGCTTAATTGATTTCAGGTGTGAGGCAAAACATGTGCAAACATGGATTGTGGGTGACCAAGAGGGAAAACTGTGGGCCTGTGTTTTCTCACACAGGAATTAGATTGCAACTATCTTAAAATCTTAAAAAAAAACCAACCAAACAAAAAAAAAAACTAGCAAAAAAAAGAGACTAAAATAGAACTAAGGTCCACAAATGTTTTTAAGTTTATGCCCCTGTCTTCCAGTACAGAAAAGTGTTTATGAATTAATGGTTATAGTTATAGCTGCAGTATATTTTCTAGTTTTCTAATTAAAAATGTAGTACATCCATTTATTTGTAAAGAAACTTCTTCTGTTTTTTTTTATTTTTATTTTTTTAGTATTTCTGTATTTTGTGGTGTGGAAAATATATTTGAATATAAAAAACAATGTAAGACAAAATCCTCATTGTTTAGACTAAAACAGAGCCAAGCTTTCAGATGCAGTACTTATTGCTTGAGTATTGCTTACTTATTTCCTTGCTGAGTGCCTTTCTGCTGGTCTGAGATCTTCCTCATAGAACAGAGGCTGTATTGTCAGGACCTGTGACTCTTAAAACCACGAGAGGACAGGAATGAATGGATAGCGAGTAACTGAGTGTCCTGTTTTTTTTTTTTTCTCTCTTCCGCCAGCATCCATCTCCTTTTTGAGATAAATGGGGTCCAGACACTTAGGAATTTGAGGAATTTTATCTGGTGCCAAAAATAATTAAGGGAATTTTTATTAGTGGTTTTAGAATGTTAAAAAGAGACTTAGCACTGTATACTACAAATTTTTTTTTTTTTTTTTTTTTTGATGAGTCTCTTATGCTCACCAAGGCTTTGATCAAAAATACAGTAAAACAGTTGTGAAATATATTAATGTTGGAAATATTTGTTGCTCAAAAACCATTTCTTATTATTAATTATTTATAATTATGTACAGGGCTGTTGAATGCTTGAATCTGATTGGCTGACAAACACAATTATTTTCAGGGAAACGCAGGGCTGAAGTAGTTCCAGGCAGGTCTTGACCGCATTACATGTCCATATCACTTTGCCAAACGATTTCAGTTATTTCAAAGGATCTTACAGCTTACAAAAGCAAAAGAACCAAAACCCACAACAACACTGACCAAGCTAATAAATATAGTAAACAATAGGGGAAAAAAATGACAAATTATTTCCATGTTTTTGCAACAAAATTGTGTTTTATTATGTATGAAATGCACATACTCTATTTCTCCCGCTATCTCTCCTAAACACACACACACATGTACGCATGCACAGAAATGCGTTGTCAGTGCTGCTCTGATGATTTTTTCAGTAAAAGTTTAGCGACTTGAAAGCTATTTGTCATTTCTCACTAGTGAGGTAATAATGGCGTTTTTGAAGCAGATAAACTTACAATTTCGCTATGACGCTGCTGCTGAACACTGTTGAGAGACACACAGATAATTCACACGTGCTTAATCTCTCTTTCTCTCTAGCTCTCTCTCTCTCTCTCTCTCTCTCGCATAACTGCATTACTAGCAATAGCTCAAGCCTCTGTTACTTGGTCTAAATTTACTTTTTCTAATTAGAAATGGAGGTCGAGAGATGAGATGCGTAAAAAATTAATCCTATTCACAAGAGTGTTTTAAGGACAAAAACCTGACGAATGTCTTGAAATACATTCATAAAAATAAAAATTCATAAATAAAAAGTTAAAAAGCATTTATTTAAATAAAAAAAAATAACATTGTGTTTATGGTTACTTTAGATTCATTTAATGCATCCTAGCTGAATACATTTCTTTCTTATTTGCAAATAATGCGTGGTTCATTTGGTTACAGATTTGTTTTTAGAAAAAAATCCAAGTGTAAATATTAATCATGATTTCGACATGAAAACAGGTTTTAAACACTCAAATTCACACATGGTTAGTGAATAAGATATGTTCTAAGAGTTCAGAGCTCTTCAGTAGCCAATGCAGACGCTGACAGTGTTGCGGTCATATTTCAGTATGGACTCTAACGGTGACAGCACATTGATTCTCTAACTAACAAATGATGGATTGCAGTTACATGCAGGTCAACTGGTTCCTTATTAAAGCTCTTGAGCTGTTGTTGTTATTGAAGGAATTTGCTTAGTCACTGTTCAATAGTGTTTTGTGCAAAAGGTGACCATGAATTTGGTTTAAAGTTACAATCTCACACTTCTGCAAAATTTTTAAGAATGTGCATGGAAATGGCAAGACTACCAATAAAGACATGGCATGAAATTTAACTAATCTTTGAATATATTAGTCCTCTTTACCTTAGGTCAGCATCCCATTTTGCTGTTTAATGAGAGCAAATGGCTTTCTTGATTAATGTGCAATGGATGGATGGTGGTAATGCTAGTCAGGATGGTAAACATTCATCTGTATATGTTCTATATACGCATTCGGGGCTTAATGCTGCCTTCAAGTCATGTCAGTTATCATATTTACAACATAAACCCCCATTAACAGCACCCCAAAAACAAAATTACCAATGTGAGATTATTTTTGACCCAAGCTGGAGGAGTGAGGATTAGCAGAATCTAATTGGTATTGATCATACAGGGTGAATGCTAATTGTACAGTTTAGTTTAAATGCCTGTTTTAACACTGATGAAGAATATTAATCTGATTTATTAGATGACAAGCTTGTGCATCCAAACTACATTTCCCATGATTCTCTGTGGCTGCACAACTATTAAATGAACAAAGCAGCACTTGCAGACCTAATAGTATCTTCTTCTCTTTACTTTGTTTCATTAGTGCTAAAACGTGACGTCATTATTCCCTCAAACAGGAACTTTCCTGGAGGATTTGAATGGAGCATAAAGTAAGTTTAGTGACATTTTCAAAATGTCTTCCTTCTCGTGAGCCATTGCGGCTCTGATTGACAGTGCTGTGTGCTGGTGGCTCGACTTATCGTTCATCACTGTGGGGGGAAAATGCAACTGCTGCTGTTACTGAGCCAGACAACGCAGAGCATAGCGAAACACCCCTGAATGAATTGTAATGTCGCTCTTGAGCTTGATTGAGTGTTGGAGCGAACGCAAACACTTTTGTTTTGGACAGGTGGTGTAATTATGCACGTGTGCATAAGAGAGCGCAAAGAAAAGATATAAAGTCTGTTTAATCAGTCATAAGTGGGTATATATCAAAACGCTTCATTGCCATTGAGACAATTTTGTTAGTTAGCGTAAGGCTCATATTGTCTACTGAAGAGCCCAGGGCTTTCAAAAAACAAAAACAGTGTATGTTAGCCTCAGTGTGTGTCGTATTTTACATAAAAATGAAATTTAAACCTATTTAGAGCTGGTATTCAATTTACATGTGTGCATAAGTATTGTTGTAGGATTGGATTAGAGCTTTGCTTGGAGCTGGAATCACAGTTCACAACTCGGATCCTTATTACAGCTGCAGCAGGGGAGTACGATGACAGAAATAGTGCACTGAGGAGACATTTCAGTATCAGAATGGAATCGGCCACCACACACACACACATACACACAGGTTGGTATGGAGAGGACATGAGTATGAGGCAAACAGCATTCAGAGACAAAGTGACAGTGACTGCAGAAAGACAGAGGAAGACGAGGCAAGAGTGAGATAGTATGTAAGAGAAGGAGTAAGGGATAGTGTGAGACATGGGGGAGGCGGTCATGGATAATAAAGAGAGACATTTCAGACTGAAACCCAGAGAACTCAACTCACCCCTGCTTTTCCTGTCTCTTTGCTCTTTTTTTGTTCACCTCTCCTCATCTCCTTCCCTTTCTCCCCTCCCCCGGCCGCTGATATTCCTGTTACCATACCAACAGAGCTTTCCGCTTCAGGACCTGCTGGACTCTGGAAGATGTACACTCAAAACACTCAGTGCATTCCAGTAAATATAGTGCTAGTAATGTAGTAAACACAATTCGCACCGAACGTGCCAAAATTTTATTGTCTGTACATGTAAACGAGCACTAGACAGATGTCTTTGACCGTTGCACCTCGCTTTTTTCAGTTAAGCATTTTTAAATGGCGCCATATAAAGTTAAAAGTAATTAAACTGTTAAATCTGTGTCTCGAAGCCCTTGCGTTCTTTTCAGTTTTGCTGCACTGCGTCTCGTGTTTTCAAGTGAATGTAGTAAGTTAATTACATGTTCCTAATGTCGCACTACACTCACTCGCATACAAATGGCCTACGCTGGTCAGTTTTTAAAGAAATTTATATTTTTATCACTCAGCAAGGATGCATTCAATTGATCAAAAGTGACAGAATATGACATTTAAAAAAATTATTTCTACTTCAAATATTAAATGCTTTAGAATGTTTTTCTAAAAACTTTCTATTCATCAAAGAATCATGAAACAAATATAGCATATCATGGTTTCCACAAAATTATTAGGCAACACAACTGTTTTCAACACTGATACCAATAAGAATTGTTACTTGAGCTGCAATTCAGCATGTTAGAATAATTTCTGAAGGATTGCTTAAACCTGAAGGCTGTTGAAAATTCAGCTTTTCTCACAGGAATTAATTACATTTTAAAATACACTGAAATAGAAAACAGTTAAAACAGATTCTTGTCATTTAAATTGTAATAATAGTTCACATTATTATTACTATTATTATTTTAATTAGTTGATTTATTTATTTATTGCTGTATTTTGATCAAATGAAGAGCAAAGGAGACTTCTTTGAAAAACATTTTGAAAAATCTTACCGACACCAAACTTTTGAACTGTAGTGTTCATCTCAGACAAGCGTATACTTCAATAATAAATGTAACATGGAAATGTGTGCTACACTACACTAAATATAACATGGAATTGTACATAACTAAATACACCCCTATAATTTAACATGATAGTGTACATTACAGTAGTATAACAAACTATTTAACCCAGAAATGTAGACTACATTACTAACAAATAACTTATAATTGTACTCAACACTACTAAATGTAACACTACTGTGCAAAGCAGTAGTAATAATATGGTATTATAATGTTAAAGTGGGTATCAGGTATTGTATTTGCTTATATATGTGAGTGACACTGACACACACACACAACGTGAACACACATCCGGAGCAGTGGGCAGCCATTTATGCTGCGGCGCCCGGGGAGCAGTTGGGGGTTCGGTGCCTTGCTCAAGGGCACCTCTGTCGTGGTATTGCCGGCCCGAGACTTGAACCCACAATCTTAGGGTTAGGAGTCAAACTCTCTAACCATTAGGCCACGACTTCCGACAATGTATTGAAAATCTGAAATAGCACAAAGTTTCCTGTGAGGGCTAGGGTTAGGTGTAGGGTTGGTGTAAGGCGATAGAATATACAGTTTGTACAGTATAAAAACCATTACGCCTATGGGATGTCCTCACTTTTCACAAAAACAAACCTGTGTGTTCCCTGCTGTGTGTGTGCACTTTGGATGGGTTAAATGCAGAGTACAATTTCTGAGTATGGGTCACCATACTTGGCTGTATGTCACGTCACTTTCACTTTCACTATATGTCATACCCTTGTCATTATACAAATTTGTGTCCTGATATGTCACAGAAACACGCACACACAGCGGGTCTGCCCATAGAAAAGTGTCAGTGAGCTGAACACACAATCAGGCTGTACTGGGTGAACAGCAGGGAGTGTGAGGACAGAGCGAGGGGAAAACCACTGCTTCCTTGAGAAGCACACTTCACTGGATTATAGCTTCAGCTCAGATGGAAAACCAGACTGAGAACAGTGGGGACAATACTGCTACAGGCACTTTTTCTTGTCTTTCACAACACGTGTGTAATGTGTGGCTCCACGTTAAAGCTGTTGCTCCATTCCAACACCTAGCAAGTTGCCTTGACATGAAAACAGAAAAGGCATCCCATAATGCTCTGGGATGAGCTCAGTAAAACAAGACTTTGTTGGAAATGTTGATTATAAATGCACATTGAATCGGTTTTATTAAATGTACTGATGGGAATAGTTTCACCTTTGTGAGAAATGGATTGTGTTCTGTGTATTTTATGCTGATTAGCTTAGCATCATGCTAACATCAAACACTACTGAAATCAATAGTTTGTTGACTACCCAATGCAGAGCATTTTTCAGCCTAGAGAGCATTTCAAATTGGTCAAAAGCAGCTGCCAGTGTAGGCAATAGATACTAAGGCAGCTTGCTAGGTTTTGGTACAGAGCCTGTGTGTGTTTTTCCTGTTCACGGTTGTTGCAGCCATCTTTATTACACACATTCACACTAAATCACACAACTTTACTGTTTGCCCAGATCATTGCTGTTTTACCAGTTGTTTGCCTCCTCCACATCTACTTCTCTGTATCACACACTTCTCACTAAGGGAGAGAAGAAGAAAGTGGCAAGACAAAGAAAGGCCAAGAGAGAGAGATAGAAAAAAGGAGTCGGTCAGACCCCCTCCTCGGCAGAACAGGAATGCAGGGAGTCTGGTGTAGGAATGTGGAATGGGTCTCAAGGGGAGGGGGTATAGTCTAGATGTAAACACTGTGTGTGTGTGTCACTCTGTGAGTATAGCTGAATGTGTGTGCACACAGTGTAATGGGTTCATGTGCATTATGAGGTTGTGTTATATGTGTCCCGTATGTGTGTGTTGGTGTATTTTGAGAAAAGGGGGCTCTTTAGGTAGGCCAGCTGTAAGGAACGGCTCCTTGTCTCTGATGACAGCTTTGGGCCAATGAGGTGATTTTATCATGCATGGAAAAGTACCAGCCCCACTTAAACATTGCACTGATTCGAGCTTTCCAAACTCAATTCCATGACTCTTCCAAGATATTCCACCTTTGCCCTTCTGTCTGATGCTTGTTACATTTACGGAATCTCATGCTATAGTATTTAGAAATAGGCTTGTTGGAAAAAATTGCCACTAGCTTAATTTCTGCAGATCTCCAAAAACGTACATATTCATACAATTCACTGTAGCCGAAATGAATAGTTCTAGATTCTCTTGCAAAACCTATGCATTCTCCCCAAAATCTTTGTGTTTGCTTACAAAAAAATTAGTTCACTCCCAAAACTTCTGTGTTCTCTGAAAAATGTTGCATGTGCTTGCAAAAACACTGAAATAAAGACACTCAAAACAAAACACTATACTTTTCAGACAAACTATGATTACAGTTGATTATAAAATAATTAGATTATCATTTAATGAAGACTTATTTTTGCAGGGTTCCTTGCACAATACTATGCATGATTCATAAACTAATACAGTTTCATGGTTGCCTAATATAATCAACTATGTATGGCTTTTCTGATGTAGTAAACTTGCTTGGTAGCACACCTGGTACAGCACAAAATGGCTTGGTTGCTTCAGTGAATGTGTGTTCTGTTAACATTATTGGTTAGGTTTAGTTAGGTGGTATGTCATTTTAAAATGCGATAGAGCATTAACCTTTTAGTGCCACTCACTGGACATTTAATTTCTGAACTGCCACAATATGTACAACAACAAACAGAATGAAATGTTGCCAGATTCATGTTCACCCATTTCGGATAAAACTTAAGATGCTTTTTACACCAATCACTGGATATTCCACTTTGAAAGTGTAACAAAATGTGCAAGAAGCAACATAATATCATTCTGAGGAAATATCACCACAGACATGTTTTTTTTTTTCCAATGAGCTTGGGTTTGTATTTAGAAATGGATACAAAGCATAAAACATTAAGAGCACAGTTTAATGCTAACATGATATTTCCAACCTCTTATGGTCTGTCCGGATTATAAATTGGAAATCCGTTTAGTCACTCGGCTTTGTAACACATACATTCTCATTTTAAGTGACTTTCGGTTACACTAACAGGACAGACCCTCTGGAACAACCTGGGGCGGAACATGGGGAAGTGTCGCGCTACAGGGAAGAACGGTGACAGAATAGGGCTGAAATTATAGTACTTCTCAGTTCCTGGGTCAACACTGCTTGAGTTTGAGCCCATAACTTCTGTGTTCACAGCGTTCACAGATTATTACCGATCACAATGTACTGTGTGCTGTATTCTGAAATCAAACGCTTGATGTGAAAAACAGGCTGAAATGTAAGTTGTTATTTGTAAGTTGTTGTCTTCTCCAAAGTTATTTATTTCAAACCTGAAATGTTTCTGGATGGTTCTTGCATGTTTCATTATGCATGAAAAAACAACTTAAGACCAAACATTTTGGTCGGTTCGTCAAATTAAGCTATAACGTATGGCTTCCAAATATTTTATATAGTACAATTCATACTATATTTATGGTGCTTTTTTGTCCTTTTTAGAGCTCAATTGGAAATAATTGTTCTTTTTCATGTTTGTATAGCAAAGATCAGCTCAGGCATTCTGCAAAATATCTATTTTTGGGTTCCACAGAGGGAAGAAAATCATGCAAATTTGCCATAATTACACAGCTTTCCTTATCTGTATGAACTATTCCTTTCATGTTATTGATGCAATGATTATATGAAAGCTATGATCTCATCTTGATAGAAAACTCTGTCTAGAGTCAATTAAGTCAATAATCAATTAACTTGCTGAAGTGTTCTATATAGCCTTTACATTCTAAACCACTAATGTAATGCTGGTAGTCTACACTGTTCATCTGCTGGTCTAGGAAGTATAGAGCCTCAGGCAAGGTTGAATCAAGGTGCTGAGCTTAATTCAAACAGGGAGAGAAAAAACTATATGTGAAGGTTAGGGTGAACGATTGAACTGTATACTATTACTACTTTACTAGAACTAATGATTTTAATAAATAATGACACTCATTTGTGGTTTGGGTCTTGTTCTGTGCTAAGAGGGCATTTGTGGCAACACTAAGTAGTTGAAAAGAGGGCAAAGAACTCTGCATGTGTAAGAGAGAGATTGCCTTGCCTTTCTTGTAAGTGTGTGTGGGGGATATTTTTAGCTTGTTCCCTCCATGAGAGGGTGTGCTGCTGGAACACTATGCTTGTGTGTTTCAGAAACAAGCTCTAGTGCTTATAGTAAAAACTTCCACAGCTCACACATGTACACACAGAGACACAAAAGGTTGCCCTAAAAAACTTCTGACCTTAATGGTACATACAGATCGACAGGTTGAGGACCAAAACTACATACAAATGCTTTTATATATATATATATATATATATATATATATATATATATATATATATTATTTTCATTTTAACATTCCCATTGACTATTCTGTCTTTATCATAAATAATTACAATAATAAACACATATTACAGAAGTTAAATGCTTTGCGAATTGTCATGTTGTTATTTTCAAGTCAACATGCCTCTATTCTGGCACTGAATGCCCACTTTTCAATCAATCAATTCCAGATCAAAGCCCACCCTACATTATTTTCCACTGAATGTTCAGATACAACACATTACAGACATTAAATGTCTTGCAGATGCCATGTCATATTGTCTTTAAGTTACGCAACTTTAAACTTGTCTATTAAAAGCAGTACCACTCAGGTCAGAATGAGAGGACATCCTCTATCGGTGCTGATGAAACAGCATGTTGTATCCACACAAAGCTTGTAGATATTAACCTTCAACCTCATTTACCTTCCTCGTTTAGGATAGTTAATTACAAGGGCCTGGCCAAGCTCTCCCCATTGTGTGTGTGAAGAGCGTAGTAGACAGTCGACTCATTTGTAGGCACTAAACGAACACTAATTCACAGCCATGTAAGTGTGGCCTTTAAACGGGTAAAGACTGAGGTAATAACACTTCTGTTTACATCCGTAGAGGTCTCCATTGGTGACCCTAACTGATGCAGTGAACTTCCATTAGCTTGCCAGTCTCCCTGGCTACAGAAGCTCCGCCCCCACGGGGAGTTCCAGCCACACAGATGGCTCCCTGATGGTCTGTTTACATCTTATTTGCATACAGAAATTTCCACGCCTTGTCACTGTCACAACAGACGAGTGTGTCCGAGCTTCAAGTGCCAGGGATAACCGCAGGGGTGCTACTCCCCATCTCAAACGCACAAGACATACAGTTCACAGATTTACAAAAAAATGGTTTTTGTCTGGTGTTAGTTATTGATATTTAACATATCTGGATCCAGAACTGTTAGAACTGTTAGATTGGTGTTATTCTTGGTGTTAAGTGGTATTTGTGCATTTGCATATAAGTGAACCAGGATGTGCGTTAACAAGGTCAATATGGTTATGTATAGTGAAAAGGTTTTGTCGGAAGGTATTGATTTTTTAATTACGTATCTAGCCTCAAAATAGCAACAGAATGGGCTCACTCTATAACAGCTGGCTGCAGACCCAGGAGAGAATAAACCTCATTGATATTCAAACCGCTCTTTATCAAGGGGACAGAGACCTGCAAGAGAGAGGGTTGGGCGGAAGAGAAAAGAAAAGAGAAAGTCATGTTCACTATCCTCATTTGTGGAGCTGTTTTTTTTTTAGAGAGTAATATAGCTTTTTGCCTGCCAAATATTGCTAATTTGACTTGATTTGATTCTAATCCTCCAATCTGATTGGTCAAGCAGTGTTCCAATAGTGTTTGACTAGGTGACTTTTCATCATTTGTATCTTTCTGCTTGACTGTGTTTGTGCATTCCAGACACTCTGTGCATTAATAGAGGATTTTACTATCTTTTTCTGCAGGTTATACACCCAACAGGTGGTGACAAGTGACTGCGTGTTCATTCATTCAGCCAATTTGTTTCAAATACTGATTCACTCGGAACCAAGCAACTCTGTTTATGAAAGGGTCATTGAATCATTAACTCAGCAGATTTATTTGAAAATGCTGATTCATTCACAGCATGAGACATAACTAGCAATATTGGGTCTATAGTGTAAATTACTCAATATTAATATATTTATGCAATATCACACTTGTAATCTTGGAAGGTGTTTTTTTGTGGAGGACGTTTTTCTCATTACTTTCAAAGAATTTGAGAGACACTATGACTGCTTTTAAATACAGTAATAAATATGCAGTTTAGTTTAGAGTTTGAGTGTATGCCTATATGCCTTTCTGTGCTTGAATATGCTTCGGGTTTGACAGTGTGTTTGCATGTGTTCTGGCGATCCTCCAAGCCGGTCGGGAGGCCCAGTAGAGAGCAGACTGTTTCAGGGTGGCTGGGAGGAATATCTTTCTCTCGTCTTGCTGTATGCCTTCATAAACCTTACAGCTTTCTTATCTAACAGGATTTCCCTGAGTGTGCACTGCTGTTCTTTATTCCCTCCACCGGCATCAGGCACAATCTATTCATCCCTGTTTGATTGACAGGTGTTGGCTCGTAACTTTGAATGTTTCTCTTGCTCATTGTGAGGTAATGACTTCTGATTGAAGCCAGTGTTTAAGCTAAATAATCTAGGCTAATGACTGCACTCTTTAATTATTTATCAGACTCAACAAACTCATTCTGCACAGTATATATAGACATCCTGCTGGCTGGTTGGCTGGCTGGCCTGATGACCTAGTGACTGACTGGCAGCCGTGCTGACTGGCCTATTTGCCAGGATTTGCTGAGTCACGTTGCCCATGGGGTGGAGGGACTCTGTTCCCAGATCTGCAGGGAGGCACTTATACTGATTCTAATGTGTATTGATGTACATTTGTGTTTCACAGAGTCAACATTTTTCTGAGTATGCTTTAAAGACCCCAATTAATGGTTCAGTGAGTGCAGTTTTCTTCCCTCTGTTGATGCATTTCCTATGAAATTGAAGTATTTGCTATGAAATCAATCAATCAATCAATCAATCAATCAATCAATCAATCAATCAATCTATCTATCTATCTATCTATCTATCTATCTATCTATCTATCTATCTATCTATCTATCTATCTATCTATCTATCTATCTATCTATCTATCTATCTATCTATCTATCTATCTATCTATCTATCTATCTATCTATCTCTGCCTACCTACCTACCTGTCTGTCTGTCTGTCTATCATTATTTTTCGTGAATGTATGAAATTAGTTTTCAAATTGTAGTTCATTAAATTAACAATAAACATGTTCCACAGACCTAACAAACTCCATTTTCTAAAATGCTTTGACTGAAAAGTGTGTATAGAATGGAATTATGAAATGGTGATTTCCAGGCCTTGAAATAGACAATTATGTATTTTGCATGGCTTTTTAAGTTATTTTATTATCATGTACTATTATATAGTATTTATTTATATTGTTTATTAACAAAACATAAATGTTTGTTTATTAATATTAGCTTTAAATGTTTTTTTTTTTTAAATTTCATTTACATTTTATTAATTTTCTGGTGCTTTTCTATTTTTTTTTCATCTACTATTCTATCTATTGATATTCTATTTATATTTCAGCTTTATTTCAATTAATGAAACCATTTTAATAGTTTAAGTTTGAGTTAACAATAACAACCATGTCTGCAAATCCCTATTTTATGCTATAAGGAACACAGTTGTCCAAAAAGAATTAAATTAGCTACCTTTAGGTTACAAGCGCAGACTGTTAACCACTAGGCACTCTAGTGTGTGGTTACCATTTAATAAATCCAAGTGATTAGGAGCAGTGTTAGGTCCATGGGAACATCAAGGTCACCGATTAAAAACACTAAAGCTCTTTAAACCGCTCTCGTGTTGCTGTCTGAGAGAAAAGATGTGGGGATAAATGTGTTGTTGAGTGAAGAAAACCAAAGTCTGTTTAGCAAACGTCACAATGGCCTCCTCAGCCACCCTGACAACCACAAACCACTACAGCTACATTACAGTAAACAGCCTCTGAGACTCACATACACACTGAGAGACAATGGTTAACGCGAGAAGGAAGCAAACATATACAGTCTGTGTAAATGTTTATTAAGTTTAGATTCGTCCACAGTGCAGCGTGTTGAGCTATTTGTGTCTCTAAAGGTAGATGGCAGAAGACAGGGACACCTGCATCTGAAATGTGGCATAGAGGCTGGCGTGCAGAACTATAACCACATAATGACTGGATACCTGCCTGAACAGATGACATGTATAAACCCCCCTATCAACACAGCCTCGGTGGTCCAGTCCTCACCTTCTAGTGGGGGACAAGCACATCCATTTGTGTTAGACAGGTAGAAGATAATATCTCATGGCTTAGGCAAAGACCAAGAGAGAATTGTGTGGGTGTTGGAATGCTACGGTGTATTGGATCTTCACCAAAACTACTGAATTGAATTTTGTCTACAAATGTATTCCAATGGCTATAGAAAGAAAAAAAATATGAACTTAGATGAGAATGGATGGGCTGAGGGCGTAATTTGGAAAAGGGCCAATGACTACGTCTATTCCCTTCTATAATAGAATTAACTCTTCATGTACAGTTTCTGTATAATTTTTTTTTTATTAGCAAAAAAAGTATTAGAAAATTATTTGAAAAATGATTAGAAAAAAAAAAAACTGTGAAAAAAATAAAGAGACAAGAAATTGTTTGGGAAAGATAAAAGATATGGAATAAGGACACATCTTCCGCAAAGAAAGTATAATAGGAAAACTTAAACATAAGATCATGAAATCATATGTTCAATATTGTGGATGAATGGGGGCTAGTTGTGTATTAACTGGACAGTCTAATATATATATATATATATATATATATATATATATATATATATATATATATATATATATATATACATTTTTTTTTTGCATGATTTGAACTATATAAGCATAATGTTTTATGCTATTGTTGCCAGGCATTAACAATATGAATTAAAATATAATATTGACACAAACTGAAATTTAAAAGAAATTAATACTGACACAAATTTACATTTTTTAAAAAATAATACTTTTATTCAGCAATTAAAATGATCAAACATGACAGTAAAGACATTTATAATATTACAAAAGATTTATATTTCAAATAAATTATTTTTTTTAAACTGTCAGTTCATTAAAGAATCTGAAAAAAGAAAAAAATAATGATTAGAATGATTTCTGAAGGATCCTGTGACACTGAAGACTGGAGAGTAATGATGCTGAAAATTTAAAATGTATTGTACATTGTAATAATATATTATAATATTACTGTATTTTTTAATTAAATAAATATAGCCTTGCTGAGCATAATACACATTCAAAAACATTAAAAAATATGACCAATTTCAAACTTTTGACTGGAAGTATATCTAAATATCTGAACCTTTTCCCAAATCATTTAGGAGCTGTACTTGAATGTCTATGTCCTACATAGATATTAACTGTATGGTATACAGAGATAGCTGTTGATTGAACTGAATTGCCAGATCAAACCCATCAACTACGAGCGCAGGCTCAACCTGTTGCTAACCACTGCATCTTGGTAGAGTTTATAATATTTACATCTTATACCGAGCATGAGGCATTTATGTTGCGTGCTGGTGTTGCTCTTGAGTCTTTTTGTGTTTACCAGGGTTAGAGAGAAATGTTTCCTATTACAGTGACAGAGTGCGTAACACAGAGATGAATGAGATGGAGGCTGAAGAGAGAAGGAGGGTAGAGTGGCAAGAAGGAAATAAACTTTATGGAATGGAGAGACAGAGGGATAGACAAGGATGGATGGTGCAACTAAGCTATGCGTGCTGCCAAAATCGTAGAAATAAATTACAAAGGAGGAGTGGGGGCCCAGCAAAGGAAGTTTGTTTTGCTGTGACGTTTGTGCAGAGTCGAAAGATCTTCTCTCCTGTCGAGACGGATATGACTGCGGCCAAAAAATCTTTCCTTAAAACTTCAGCCAAAAGTTAAAGAGAGATCAAAACTCTCTCACACTGGCAGCACTGAAAAAATGTAATCGTTGCACACTTGATCACGCAAGCATTTCACTTCTTACCTAGTTAATATACAATAAAAAAAACTTGCTCAAGTTATGTAAATTTACTATTTAATTTTGTAAACAGCAATTACTCACAATTTATTTTGATAACTGTCTTTTTAATTCAGAGCTTTGATATGCTATTATCGAATACATTTTAGTGCTTGATTAAGTTGTTTGGTATTAAGTGGCATGTTGATGACATGTTAATTGTTCTTTTCAAAACACATTTATGCGTTTTATGCATCTGAAGCAGTTGATATTTGACCCTGAGGGAACAAGGCAAGAGCAACATGAGAGGAAAAACAGAGGGGACAGTTAAAGAAACAAATTTATGTGGCGATTATAACAACAAAACAGAATAGATTCGTTTTCTTTTTTTTAAGAAAAATCATGTTAAAAATGTAATTATCAAATGTTACATCTGGCTTTTGAGGGCTTTTTTAAATTTAGATTTCATCTAAATGTTCAATAAACTGTTTATATTAAAAAAAAATTATATTCTTCTCATACTATTATTACTATTATTTCATATGTCAGGTTTACAGGGTTAACATTTGACAGCTGGATCAAGACAGCGATCTGTATCCTGGTGATGAACCAGATCCTGTTTGTGCTCTTTCAACCAGATGTCACATAGAGACACTTGATGGTTAAACACACCTGTGCCATATGGCTCCAAGGGCTTATGTTCCTTAAACATCTTCATCCTCATCATCTTCATTATCAGAGCATCTAACAAAACTTGTGTCAAATCAACAGTAATGTTGTAGTCAGTAATTGTGTAGTCTTCTAGTTACACAATTTGGATCTGAGGGGTCACTGCTGCAAGGGGCGCTAAAACAGGCATTAGCAAGTCTTCTACAGAGAGTTTCTCTTTCAAGACGAGAGTCTTGCTGAGGAAGTTGATAAAACTTTTAACAAGCTACCTGAATAAAAGCACAGCCAGTTTAATTTCAGATATAGAAGTTAACTACTGAAATTACCTTAACAGTAATGCAAGGAAGGATGGAAAGTATGTGCGCTGAAATAATTTGGTGCTTCCTTTGTTGCACATTGCGGTATGTTTGGGTACTTTGCACAAAGTGTGTCTCCGGCCTAAAACGCACCTTTGACCAGTATCCTTTAAATAACACTGTACTTCAATCAGGGTTATTATTTTTAACAAAAACTAAAACCATAATAAAAAAAAATCAGTTTTAATACTAAAAAAGTTAAATAAAATAATAATTAAATAAAATAATAATAAAAAAAAAACTTTTTCTTTTTTTTATTTCCTCTAGTTTCTAGGCAACATTTAAATTTTTTGTTATTATATATATATATATATATATATATATATATATATATATATATATATATATATATATATATATATATATATTATATATGGCAAAATCACACAGCAAAATTACAGAAAAATTGACAGAATTTAAAATGTAAACCGAAAAAAAAGAAAAAAAAATCTCATAATATTGGTATCCCCAACTTACATTAACTATCAATGCATTACATTTGTTCCAGTATTTATAAATCTTTGTTATTGTTAGTTAATAAAAATACAGCTTTTTTATTTTATATTCGCATCATGTTAGGTGCATTAAATTATATTAACAGAAAAAACTATTGTTTTTAATAATAGCACATTGAAATGAACATTAACTTAGATGAGTAAGCCTTTTACATTGTTAATATAGGTTAACTGATGTTAACAAATAGAACCTTATTGTAAAGTGTTACCAAAATATTAATAAGGACTATAAGAGTTTATCAGTCATACTAAAATAACACTGACTCCATGCCAGTGTTTTGTATTTTCCAGGAAAGCTCAGTTGAGCACACTAAAGTATGTAAACAGTGTCATCTGTCTCTGTTCTCTCCTTCATACAGCAGAGAGGTAAAAGCTTCATACTCCACTAAGACACTCTCATGTCCTGGAAGAGAGTTAATACATTTCCTTTCTATCAGCAGGGAAGCACTGTTTGCACGTATCACTGCTGGAGGAAAAGGCAACAGATCGTTGGTTTTCCTCTCCTTTGTTACCTGGGGGGACCCAGTTCGGGACACAGCAGTGGGTAAAAAGCGAGAAAGCAATTGCTAACATCACAGGGAATTGAGTACACCCCAGGATGGAAAGAGAATCTTGTGCTGTTGTTTTTAGCCGCCCTCCCCTCACACAGAGCGGTGGAATCGCGTTGGGGTTTGTTGGTGGTAGTGACGGTTCAGGATTAGATTGCCAGCAAATGCATTTAATCCCACGAGTCTCACCTCTCCTCTTCCTCAGCATTTAATATTCTGTAGTGTGAACAACAGATACTCTCACCTCCGAGCACTCACTCACTCACTCACTCACACACACACACACACACACACACACTATAGTTATTGTTTTGGTGTCGTCAAAATTAAGAGAAATGTATTTTAGTCTCCTCTCACTCTCTATTTCAGGCTTGAATAAATAGCTATTTCTTTTTGTTTAAATAACTAAATATATTTCTGCTCTCGCGCTCATCTTATACTTATGAAATCTGTGTGTATTCTGCCTTTCTGTGGTTTTGCCTCTATAAGAGGTTTGTTGTCATTGTGTCTCAGTGGAACGTGGTGATATAAGGATTATGTGTCTACAAATGACATTTAAACATGGGAACAGCAAAAGATTTTGGGAAAGATTGTTGGATCTGTGGTATTTTCTTGTGAGAGTGTGTTTGACATGAATTTCGTGCCCCCAAAATTGACAAAAGGCACTATCTGGATTATTCTGTTGAATTTATGCATTTCTTCATAAAATATTACCACTTGTGGCCATGTGTGTTTTGGAGAAACCTGTCAAGAACATATCATATTTTATCCTACAATCAAAAGAAAGAATTTATAATTCATTATAATTATATATTAATTAAGATTTAAAGTATATATACTTAATGGTCGTGTATTTATTCAAATGGTGGTATGTATTATTTTTATGCTACACTTGCTTGGATGCATGGATGCAGTATGTGTTCCGGGTATTGTTATGCATACTGCACATTTAGACTCATCATACTTATTTGACATATAGGGAATATTCAGACTTGGGGATTGGGTAAAGACCGGATGATTTTTGTCAATGCATCACATTAATCACAGGACACACAAGCTGTGTGAGCTGGCCTGGATTACTGGAACTTTCGCTCTGAGCGGGTTTCTCTCGCTAATGTGTAAAGCTTATATGTAAAGCTTAATGTATTTTCCTTTGTTGTAATAATAGTTAGAATTGTAATAATTGATTTCTTTTTATTTGGGAATAAATATAATTCAGACATGTTTTCATGAGGTTAATTTTTATCTAGCATCTGACATCACTTAAATGGCAGGAAATGTGACTATAAATTTGACACCTTTGTATGATGATCTCATACCCTTTTATATATTTTTTATTTATTTTTTTTTTACTTGTATTAGTTTATTATATATATATATTCTAATTTTCTTCATATTGTAGTCTATATTCAATATTTTACTAAACTATATGTGGGAAATGACTACTGTCATGTTCATTGGCTGTAATATGTCTGGCATTTAAATAAAAATAAATAAATAAATAATAACTTTGACACCTTCTCTTACCTCTCAATGTCTCTCTCTTAACAAACCAGCTGCACACCAGGATTCAACATGTCTTTACTACACAAGTGAGCTCTTCCTTGCGTTGATTAGCCATTGCCTGCATTTGAATAACAAAGAATTTCGGGTGGATTCAGGCACAGTGGCTCGAATTGATCTCCGCCGTCAGTCACTATATTCGCTGGCGAGTCAACCTGACCTAGAATCGCTACTTATTACAATATGGACTGAACCATCCAGCCTGATCAAAGAGGGGAGGTGGCGAGCACATATCAGCGGCACTCGCTCTTCTCTGATGGGGGAAGCCATGTTAGTGCCGTAAGCTATTTAAATCACCCGTGTTTCGTAAGGAAAGGCTGTAACGAGCACGTTTTGGGGAGACCGAATCGCTCCCGAAGCCCCGTCGCGCGGAATCGGACACCCCTCTGTGTTTTTCCAACAGCACACTTTTCACCATTAAAATATAGCGGCTTTTCCCAACCACTGTAAAGGAGAGCAATCCAAAGGATAAAGGAAACAGAGTATCATTTTTGCATCTGAAACATATAATGTCGACTGATATAGCAAGAAGCATAGCCCTACAAGTGTGCCGATATACTGTCTATGAGGACTGACGCTGATTCTCAGAAGAGATCTTTGTGTCGCTGCAGCCAGCTGCGGTTATTATTTGATCCTCTGCTATTTTTAACGCACATCTCTCGCTCTACAGATACACCGCGGACTTGATTTAAAGCGTGTATTCTAGTGGATCTCTAGCACACAAGAGCCTGTCGGATTTTAAGCTCTCTCGCTTTCTGTCTTCGGCCAGGAGCTTGATAAAACAGCTCCCCTCCCCCAAAGCTTTGGCGAAACAGGAACAACTTCTTCGAGAGAGAAAAAAGGGCTGCACAAGTTTGGGACGTCTTGGATCTGCCGTTTGTCCATTTGTAGTCCGGAGCTGAGATTTTTTTTTTCTACACCGATTCTTGGGTGTTTTACCTAGGATTGCCGGAGCCCTTTGTTAGCGAGAAGGCTCGGGCATCCATGCTCTTGAATTTTTTCTTTGGAAAATGGGATACCTTTAGGATTATAATGAGGGGAATGCGCTCGCTTGTGGAATAACTTCACTTTTTCAGTGGGAATGGAATTGGCGGAGCCCTGATTTATTTTATCAATTGCGAATGCAATGGGGAAAGTGCTTTATGTGGAATATTTGCTGTTGCCGTGCTCAACATGGGTAAGATTTGGTTTGTTTTCGTTCATACTTTTCTTCCATGCTCGATTGGCCTTGCTCCCATTGAATTATAAGTTTCTTAGGAAACCCCAAAGAATGACTCATTTCGGATTATTTGATTTTAAACGTCAGAAAAAATAGTCTAAGTGCTCTTAATTTAATTCTATCGTGTTATATATTTTAATTAAAAAACATGCATTCATAGTAAGGCACGTATAACTTTCTTGCAGATGCCATTATGGCTGGAGATGCTAAAGGAAGCTTGTTTTCCCACCCCGGGGTTTTCCCTCTCTCATACCTACTTTTAATCGCAACAAATCTCAACAGTTCATTTAAAAAACATTTATTTCCGAATGCACCGCCCTTTTACATTCAAAACACTTATGTTTCCTTTGTAAACGCCGTTGCTTCCCCAACTTTCCTCGGTTTTTTGTCCTCTTCAGAGAATCCAGCAGGTTACAAGGAAGTTCGTGAGGCCGCCGCAGCGTGCTTTTACAGCTCTCCATTGTTACATCAAGCCCCATTTACTTCTCTTACAATGTTGCTAAAACCCTCGTTTTGAAACCGTATATCCAGCCAAACGCGATACGCCACTCGACTGCAGATATAAATGGTGTTTTGTTGTCTATTAGCTTCCTCTGTGTGCAGGTATCTGTGTTGGGTTACTCGCGAGAGGCCAGTTAACTCTGCCCAGGCCTGCACACAGCAGGGTGGATCACAATTGAGCAAAACATAAGCAACCAAGCTGCTTTTGAGCGAAACCTTGTTCAGAAGACTGTCAAAATATATTTTTTGAACATAGGAAGTTTTGTGCTTGAAATGTGCTCAATATAGACAAGTTTGTCATAGTCAAGGACCTCTCATACTTTGCATATTTGTGATATTATTCAAAAGGAAAGCCCATGTTTGCTGGGTGTGGTTTGCCAAGCATGAATATATAACATTGAATGTTTTATTTATAGGTATTGCAACCTTTGGTTGCCCTGGTTTGAACTTAAGTGACTTTTAGTGCATTATGTATGAAAGACTGGTCTTTTATGCAGTGTTGTGAACTTGCTGAGACTGGCTCAAGACCACAGATATTTAGATATTGATGAGGAGTTATGTTTATTAATAGCCTCATATTTGTGTAAATGCACAGATTGTGTACTAAATTGCTGACTGCATGCTATCAGGGGTAAGAAATTGCATTGTTTTTCTTGGTAAGGACTGACCTTTAAGATGCAGTTGCTTTTTGTTGAGTTTAAGAAGTAATATCTTAGAACTTAACTACTGTGTGTTTGGGAGCCTAAGCACCAACCACTTTGCATGCCAATTTTTACTTAAAATCACTAAATGAAACATTACGGTGTGCTAATGTAACGCTTGTTTATTTTTTTCTGATCTGAACCTTGAATGTACTTTGTCAGTCTTGTAGACTACAGCACAGGAGACCTGAGGGAAATCTTCCCCCATTCCTTAAACTAGTCAGCTTGTGTGTTTAGAGAATGGAGTTCTTGTTGTGCCTATCCACAAAGTGAGTCATGTAATTGCTGCCGTAGGTTTGGCTTTGTCAAGAATTAGCATGTGGTGAAGTTTGTTAGAACTATTGAAAGTTCTTGTATTTCTTGGATTTATTCTGGCTAGTGTTTTATTCGTTTTGGCTTCGCCTTGCCACAGCATTCAGCAATAATCCCCGGTATTTATCGCTGTGTAATAAAGAGAAGCCCAACACCAGATTGTCTGAAATATTGCATACTGTGATATTCCAGAACAGTTTGGTTTTTCTTTATTGAATTTTTAGTTTCTTGCTGCCGAATAATGTCGAACTGCACTGGCATTATTTGGAACCTCACTTACAAAAATGGCTTCCTGTTTTTGCCCTCATTCCTACACTTTCCATGAAATCTCATCATCGCTTTTATGAGTTCCACATAATCTGAGTGCAACCAATTCTACTTGACATCTAAGAATAAATGCTCAAATAAGAAAATCACTCTACAAACTCTACCACCGGCAAACATCTACTACTATCTTCAGATCTTCTGTGGTTATGTGTGTGTTTGTGGTCTGACTCTAAACTGCTTTTTTCTCCACAGGTGTTCGGATAGAGTCTGTGATCTCCTGAGCTCACTGGTTTAATCTACGGGAGAAGAGGCGGTCACAAATTTTCACACACATTTTACAGTGGAAATTATTTGCATGGTCTTCAGATGAGGGAGAACGGGAGACTCTGAAACCTGAGGGGTGTTTTAGGTAAGTTAACTATAGTGCTGTGCACACACCTGTCTTGTAATTTAAGCTTACACATTTAAGAGCTTTCTGGTTTATTACTGCTAAGAAAGACTATAAAAATAATTTTACTTAAAACCAGTTGTGCTTTTTCAAGCCCCTCATACTGGATGATGAGAGATCCTGCTAATTTTATTAAGGAACAAGGCAGCTCACTAGATTGATTTGAATGGTATATTGATTGATAGAATATATTTTATATATATAGTGGAGTTTGCTAAAGTATGCATTACTGTTCCTCATACTTGAGGTTATGGATGTGAGTTTGTTCTACAGACATGATGACTGGTAGTTTTATTCAGATGTTTGCTGTTGGTTTTAAAGGTATAGTTTGCCCAAAGATTCCCAACTTGCTTTCTTCCATCAAACGTGAAAGGAGAAATTTGAGACAAAAAGGAAATAAAAGCATCGGAAAAGTAGCCATGCACTATATTCCAGTTCTTATTACATTTTTGTGTGTCAAACTAACTGAAATTGAAGTCATTGTTCACTGCTAATTCCTCAAGAACCAGAGCAGTGTATTTTGTGAATGAATTGTTCAATTCGGTTTTGTGAACCAGCTCAACCAATTCATGTAAAATATTCAGTCAAAAGAATAATGTTGTTGTATGGCTTCAAGAGATTTGTGGTATGTTACACATTTGGTCCCTTTGCATTCTTGGATGAAGTTTAAAAGCTCCATTCCCAAATAATTGCAATTGCATGGAATAGAATGACAAGGACATTATTTAAAATATCCCCATATTATATCATGAGGGTTTGGAGTGAAACGAGAGTGAGTAAATGATGACACAGTTTTCATTTTTGAGTTAAATCTTCCTTTAAGTAAAATTTGTTATATTCTCCCGGTGCATAAATGCAAAAAGCATTGTGGCGTAGAGTTTTGCATAGGCAAGCATCACTCACAATTTTTTTCTGAAACTATAACTTAGTATATAAACTAGTAAACATACTATTTATTTAATGTATAATGTAAAAGTCTAAGAAGACATAGGCTCCTTGAACTTCGTTTGGTTTTGATGATGATTATTTTCACTGTATAGATGTTGCAAAGCTCGTATGGAATTTATCTGCTATTTGAACATGCCAATTAAGTGAAAGTGAGTTTGGGAGAAAGTTTATGGGAAACAATGATTTGATTGTTTCTTCTGATGCAATTGTAGTGTCTTGCTCTTTCAATGTCTGTCCCATTCTCATATTTGGCAGATATTGCTGGTATTCTGTATCACAGGCTTGGCTGTAGTTGTGGTATGGCCAGAGGTGACTGATGCTAGCAACCTACTGTCTTTTGGCCAAAAGATAACTGTAGCCGTTTACAACTTTGAATTTTGTTTGTGATGTATGAATAAACTAATTATTCTTATGTTGGTTTTGAAAACATGAATACTCAGACATAATCAAAAACAAGATGTGTTAGTGAAGCTAGTTTTGTGTGTGTAAGGATTCCTTCACCCATTAAATTTATATTTTTAATTGTTTATTTGCCAAACCATTTTCTTTGTAATTAAAAGAGCAGCTAAGACATTTGGATTAATATCCCCTTTTTTGTTACACTGAAGAAAGAAGGTCATATGGGTTTGAAAAAATGCCATTTTTATTGGTTAGTTTCATGGGTGAACTAATACTTTTATTTCAGTATAGGCCAAAATAGATTGACATATTGACTCTCATTGATTGGTCGACATTATCAACGATGTTGACACAAAATTTTCGACAAATATTTTTGTTGTCAAATATTCTTTTGATCTCGTATAGCCTAATGTGAGAGCCTGCAGTAACGTGTATTGACCTGAAATGGCAATGTATTTAAATACAACTACAAATACTTTGTTTCATAGTGTTTTAGCAGTAGGCTGAATCACAAGTGATTTTAAATGTAAATGCTGAGACACACATATGGCGCATTTTCACTGCGTGGTACAACTCGGCTCAGCACGGCTCAGTACGGCACGGCTTGGCTTGGTTTGCGTTTCCACTGGAGTTTAGTATCGCTTTAGAGTGGGCGGGATTATTCACATTTCATTATAGTTGCGCCGCCTCTACTGCCACGACTCCTGAAAAACTTTTTTCGTTCCGCGTCACTAGGGGTGTGACGGTTAGTATATAACCGTGAGACCGGCGGTTATAGTTGAACACCGTCATTAGAACTCTATAACCGCCAAAACCGTGTCATTAAAATATTTTTTACAAACATTTTTTATCAAAAATTATTTAAATTTTTTTAGATAGGATCATAAGATGCGCAATATATCGGGAGACATGGTTTTTACCACTTAATGAAGTTTTGTAAATCGTCAGACATGATATTTACCACTTCATTAAATTTTGCTTTGTAGAAAACCCTTCTTAAAAACAAATTTCGTTTTGTACAAATTTTATCTTAATTTTAATAAATGTTTCATCAACCAATTGCATGTATTTTAATAAATAAAAAGCAAATATAGCAGACAATGATAACCGTGACATGGAAGCGCCAGCGCGCCGCGTTCACTTGCACTGCGAACTAGAGCGCATCTCATCGTAAATGAAACTCAGCGTAGGCCCATGCCTCATACATTAGCATTAAATATCTTTGCTGCATCCTTTCTAGAACAGACAAGGGCTTTTTTTTTGCAAAAAAAATTTCAGCAAAGCATTGCATCATCCATAGACCGCAAAACAATCAGCGGATGGCGGGCGGTTGCGGCTTTGAAATTTGCTCAAAAAACGTTGGCGCGGATGATGAGTTTTGTGATGTGGTTGCGGATGAAATATCTGCGTATCTCTATCGATAAAAACATTTAACACTACACAAATATTAATTAAATTTTTTTAATTTAGGCGATTAATTTCCCATAGTGACATAGGACTGAGGTGCCGGATCCAATAAAAATGTTCCGGATCCAACGTCGGAGGTGACGGAACATGTTCCGGCTCAAATTAAAACTTCGTGAAGAAAGGTAAAACCGATGGATCTCGTTGCGAAAATTTTTTTTACATCGCCTATATGGGCACATTTCGGGTTTAAACCAGATGGCAACGGAAAACCAGAAAATCTTGATGAGCCTGTGTGCAGAATGTGTGGAAAAACGGTATTTGTTACAAGTAGCCTACTTTTTAAAAAGGTTTTGTTTACTGTGTGTGATTTATTTATAACAAAGCACGTTCATTGCAAAGTTTTTTTTTTTTTTTTGTTAAGGATTTGTTCACTGTGTATGATTCATTTAATGGAAAGCACATTCACTGCTAGTTGTCTTGCTGTTAATTTTAAATAAACGTAGAGCAAGTAGCTAATCAGTGCCCCCCCCCCGACGGTTATGTTATAAACCGTCACATTTGACTCACGTCATAACCGTCATCACCAATTCTGAAACCGGCACACCCCTACGCGTCACCCCATCAAGCTCTTACTGGATCTGGTCCTCTGCTATCAATGAGAGGAATGTCTTTACTTCCTCAACAGACAGTGAAACAGCCACTTTTTGGTTGTTAAAAAAGGTGCGATCATTCAAAATAGTTGCATTCGATCCTTCGCTGGCTGTGCTGATTTAAATCTAGTGGTTCTGTTGTGTTTGTTGCAAGTTCAGTGACGCATTTAGTGAAGATTCTCTCCGGCCAATCCGTGATCAGCAGAGTTTACACGTCACGTTTGGTAATGGTACGGTTCACTTGGAACCTCAACCGAGGTGGTACTAAAAAAAGTGCCAGGTACTGTACCCAGAGGAACACCCCCCAAAAGTGAACCGTACCGAGCCGTACCAAGCAGTGTAAAAGCGCCATAGCCAACTTCAAAAAAACTAGCGGTTGTGAAAGCCGACGGTATTGTTGCCTCGTTGTCGGCAGGAAAACTGCGCTTGAACACACTACTCAGACTACAGCCGACTGTAAACTAACACGTGCGTTCTCCGCTTGTGTGAGAGGAATTAGCTGTCTATATCAGCAGCTATCAGTAGTATATATTCATCATTCAAAAGGAGAAACCGAAACAAGGATATGCGAGATATACTCAGATATATGAAACGTAAACAAAGCAGCACTTGCTAACCATTTTGAATATCAGTTATGTTGATAACTTTCATTTGAGCGGCTCATGTTGTTATGAAAATATTTGCATATTGGAATGCTTGGGTAAGATCATGTAACATCAGAACAGTGTGTGCTTTCGCACACACTTTCGCTTTAATTCTGACTCGCTAACACTGACTCGTTCACTAACCTGAACATCAAATCAGAGTTCTGACTCACGCCGACGGCCCCAACGCTGATTCAACATGTTGAATTGGCAAATTGCCGCCAAAGAGAGCCGACGTGTGGAACACACCAAACAAACTAGACCGACAGATGGTCACTGATGACCGACCGTTGGCTTGGTGTGTCCCGGCCTAAAGTACCTGACTTGTGAATATATGAGTGAGTGCTGATGATTGTCTGGATATAAAAGTTTGGGTTTGAAGTATGAAGTGTTTTTAATCTATATCAATGTTATTGTCTGGCAGAGATCTGTATTAAAGGTTGTGTGTGAGTGAGTTGGACACTGAAAGTTAAGTTCTCCTTTTACATTGTCAGACACCTGAATGCAGAATGCCAACCTGTAATCACTGGTACAGCCTTTACGCCTGTCCTGCTCAGTTCCAGTGGAAGTGTCTTAATGTGTGAGCTTTGAGTTGAGTATGTCTGGAACCAGTATGGTGAGAATAGTTTATAGTGCTTGTTTGTCTGTGAATAGGTTTTGTGTGAATTCTTTGCGATGACTTGCCCGTTTGTTTGTGTGCTCTTTGATTAGTACCATCCCCTCTTTCAGGTCTGTGTATGTTAGTTTGTGGTTTGCCTTTCCTTTGCAGTTCATAATTAAAGGTGATTTTGATAAATGTGCAGGAGGATTTTATAAACCCCGCTGGCCACAGCGGAAATCCTGCACTTTAACCAGAGCAGGTCACTTTTCTTTATTGGTTGTCTTGTGCCGGGGTTACCTCATAGATTTCTGAGTGTCATTTATCACTGCCGAACTTCTAAAACCCGTTTTTTTTTTTTTTTTTTTTTTTTAAGTTTATAACAGTGACAGTTTAACCTGTAGGTTAATCTGATATAACATGGAGTTCAGTGGAAAAGTTTCAACCAAAAATCCTAATGCTTGTTTTGCATAAAGTGGAAGCAAACAAGTAGGTTGCTTGTTTAAAATGAGCTGGTTTCTTCTGGAAAAATAGGATTTGCATGTGTAAATGTTCAGACTGTTTCGCTTTTCATAGAGAGCTAAATGGTGAGATTTATCTTAATACCTTTAAGAATATAAATCATTACTTGCATGCATTATAACTGGTCTCTTAAAGTTGTAATGTAATGGAAGTGGTAATTTAAGATGTAATGGAAGCGAAACAGAAAAAAAAAAAGTCGGGCAGGTACTTGGTTATATTGGTTGTTGATTGGATTGAGGGCGTAGTGAATAGAAGCTTACATTCGATTGAAAAAAGGGGGGGAGTCACTGGAGAGAAGTCTGTGATTTTAGTGATGTTTTGATTCAAAATTGAGCTCAATTTTCAAAACATGCATGGATTAATCATTTACAATAGGGCCAGCAAAGTCACAATATGATATGTATCACGATGCATAGGTCACGATACGATACATATCACGATACATGGCTGCACTGAATTCATCATGCTGCGCGCGCAGAGACATTCTTTCTTGTGTTTAGACAAACTTTAGCGCTGCCCCGCAATTTGATAAAAAAAATAGCTTAATCGCTGAAGAGCTACATTATCTTTCTCAACAATGAGATGATAACATTATCGTTTCTAAAGCAATTAAAGCCACAACTTCACTGTTAATAAAGAAATGTGGCAAAACGGTGGTAATTCATTCATGCACAGCCCCCCCCCCTCTCTCATAAATGAACACTTGATTAATTATACTTTTCTGATAAAAGAATATTGAAGTGGACAATGCTAAACTGTAAGAGTACCGGTGTTTTCAGAAAGCATGCGCTTTTATCCACAGTGGGGAAGAGAGTATGCGCGTATGGTTGCCAGGTTGACAAAGAATGTAGCACACTTAGCAGATATTTCTGTATTGCGCAAGTGGGATGCTCTGTTTCAGGGATTGCGTCTCTTTATGTCAGGCAACCCCGGTTGTGTTCCTCTGCGGCCAGATTAAACGTTGTTGTAGCCTATATATTATGCTCTGTTCATTATTTTTTAGAAACCTTGCACTTTTCTACTCCGTTTTAAATGGTGTTCTTGTATTCAAGTTAAGCACGGTCCACTGCTGTACACGTGCTACAATATCGATACTGGGCCAGCTGTATCAAATCTCTGTGACGATACATCGTCGTAACGATATATCGAACAAAGCACTAGTTCACAATAATAGTAATAATGCATTTAGAAATTAAGAGGTTGAATTTTTATTTCATGTCAATAGACCCTGTTATGTTATTTGATGGCAAATTATTTCCAGTGTATTTTTGCACTTGTAAAATATGCATATCAAATATGCTTTTGTTAAACAAGGATATCTATAGCGAGTAAGTTATCATCCTGTCTAGGTGTATCTGATCACAAGTAGTCACGTGAGATGTGTCTCCTGTGACCAATTGTGATCGACTTTACTCATAAGCAGGTCTCTCGTTTTTTTTATTTTTTTTAATAGTGCTTGTTGTTAAACTACTTTTGCTAAACTTCAGGTGTGTTCTTCATCTGATGTGTGTCATTACATATTGTCTGGAGAGGCTCTGTGCAATCTTATGTATTTAGATGTATGAGTTTTCCATAATTTATCAGTTACACATAAATAGCAAATTTTAAAACCATTGCTTGATTGACAGATGAGTGAAATGATTGATTGACAGATGAGTAGGTGGTCTTGCATGAGGATGCATTCGTGTAAATGTGATATGGACTACCTCCCACTATGGTTTGGATCAGAAAACATTCTGGATGTGTTGTATGTAGGTCTGATCCCTTGTAATCTGATCACCCAAGACTGAACTTATAAACGGGGCCTAAAATGCATTATCTCTTGTATTACGACATGAATTGAACTCATTATAATCTAATTCAGTTTGTGTTAGACAAAGCAGAAGCCTATACTTTTATTTGCATTGTGTTTGTTTGCTTCATAGCATTACCAAAATGTAGTGTAGTGTGATGATTTTTGCAGTTGTTTTTAACTCTTTTGTACCATTCTTTAAAGAAAAAGGCTAAAACCAGCTTATGCTGCCATACTATATTCCTGCCATAGTACGGTTTTGTGAGAGTAATTTTCTTCAGTCTTTTCATTTTACCTTATTATAGTTGGTTAGCTGGTAGAGTGTTGGGGAGTATATCTATTAAACAGTTCAGAAAATGCCCTGAAATGTAATTTGTAGTTTAAATTTGCAGATTAGAAGTTGAGTGTTGTGTAATAGTGTAATCATTGTCTGTTCTTTGACAGAATCTAGCAGCATTAAATCGACCTGCAGTTCACCAACTCTGTTAGCCAAATTGTAGCCTCAAGCGAATGAAGAGAGCAAGAGCTTCTACCTTCTTCTAACAACATTTATACAGTGGTAAAGTGCACACATATGATCAGATCTCTTGCATTTTGACGGAAAATCTTTTTATGTCAGTATGAAATAGTTTTAAAACATCCTAGATACAACCAACCATTTTTTTTTGTGGTAAGTGATGGGTAAGTTACTTTAAAGAAAAAAAAAATGCATCATCAATATGGTAATTTATTGTAATTTGTAATATTTATAATTTAATTACTCAATAAGTAAATTAATTATTCAAATTGTTTTTTATTTAACAGTTCTTTACTTTATGCCTTCCGCGTATGACAAATACTGGAAGTGAGAGAAAAGTGTTTATTACATTTGAAATATGCATATTTTACTTAGGAAAATGCATGGATTTGCTGCAGGAGGCCTTTATTCACCCCTTGGAGCCATGTGATGCATGCTTTATTATGGATGTGCGCACTTTATTTGATGACTTGTGGACAGTTGAACAAAAACACCTGCTGACTGCAATGATAGCTTTTTATATAACTCCGATATGATCCATCTGAAAGAAGAAAGTCATGTACACCTAGGATGCTTTGAGGGTGAGTAAAACACAGGCAAATTTTCATTTTTGGCTGAACTAACCCTTTAACCTAACCTCCCCTTCTCAACGACATCTCTTCATGACGTCAGACTCGGACAAGGGGTTGTATTATATCTCATATTTTTATTATATGATAGCAAAATACCAGGGGGTTCGAGCCACTGCCCCTTTTAATCGTTGATAATGATCAGATAAAGAGCTCTGAGTCGGGAAAGACTGTACCTTGTGTTGATTTCATATGGATAGATTTGAATTGGTTCAATTAAAAGTAGACACTTCAAGATTTCTATAGATATGTCTCACATCTGTGTGTCAAGTATTCGCCAAGTTTCGGTTCATTTTTTTCATTTTTTTGAGGAATTTGTTAATGGAGTTCAAGGAGGCAGAAAGAGCAGAATGTTTGTTTTGTTTATTTTACAAAAGCACAATATTTTGTTGTTATTGTTGTCAGTGTACACAAATAAAAATAGCCCTTTTACAGATTTGATTGATGTCTTAGTCTTATCTTTATCTGAGTATTTTAGGTTCTTTTCTCTGACATCAGGAAAAACTGCAAGTGAATGTGCAGAGGGTTAAAGTCGCTGCATTCAATTTAAACTTTAGATGATAAATTTAGATTTCAAATTCAATATTGACATTTGAACTCTTTATTTAAAGTATGTATCACAAGGACTTTATAAGTAACTTTAATTAAATTACTAAAAATTAACAGTAATCCCTTACTTTACTTTTTTCCGTGGATAAGTAATTTAATTACAGTAACATGTTACACCCAACACTGGTTATAATACAATTAATATTTGTTTTAGCAATGTTTATCAGCGTATGGCAATATATTTCAAAAACCTAGATTGATGCTAAATTTTTTATTTTTTGGGGGACTTACAAAAGCATTTGCATTAGCATTTTTACTCTGCTTTTCATTGCAGTATAAGTAAAAAAAAAAAAAAAAAAAATTAGTCAATGGTAGTTGTAACCATATTTGCATTGGCAGTCTCAATAATAATTTGGCAGTCTTTTTAGGGATCTTTTGCTGGCTAGCAGTATTCGTAACCGTATTTGTCTGAGGGAGTACTGCTCTCAGTATGCAAGCATCATTAAATGCTAATCATGGCCGCTGGGCGCTGCGCTGCAGAAATGAGCTTTTTGGTCTCACGGTTTCTCACTGGTGACCAAGTAACCCTGTCCTGACACAGTCTCGCTGGCTTTTCCCCTACAGGCCAGCGGACCATCTGTCCACCCTCACAGCTGTCATCCAGAGCAGCTTTATGACTCTTTAAAGACTCTTTTTAATCTGTGCGAAACCATACTGCTCTGTTAATCTTAGTGCGCTTGCTATTTTGCCAAGCTTATTTTTGGAATTAGGTATTAGGACCAGGGATACTCCTTTACCTTCTGTACGGACGGTGTTTGTTTTTGTATTGTAATATTGTTCAAGCTACTGCACAGTGGGACTGTGAAATAATATTGATTCATGTAGACAAAGCCACCAACCGTCTTGACTGTCTTGGCTTACTTACTCAAAAATACTTGGTGAATGTCACACAGACAGTGCAGAGGAGGGATGGGAATCATGAGCAATTCAATGATTCTAGTTCTGATTCCTTAACCATTCCACATAATGATTCTTTTAGTACTTTTGAGTAGGTGATTCAGTAAGTCTTGCAGTAAGTCAGGTATCACTGATAAATGGATTCAGTCGTTAAATTGATTCAAACCAGTAATGAGTTTTGAATCTAAATTGAATCAGTTTGATCTATTTAAAAAGAACTCATTTATGAGTCATTTGTTTGTGAATCGGAATGCAGTGAACGTGATTGCTGCATCCAAATATGTGTACTTCCATACTATATAGTGTGCAAAAGTGTAGTCTGTTTGATTTTTATAGTATTTGAAAAATTGTAGCTGAAAAGTACCCAGATGTCCGCTTCAAACAAGATGCTGGAGTGCATTTTTGATGGGAACGTTACTGTCCCATGATGCCACGGGAGAGGAGCTGTGAATGGCTATGTAGCAACATGTGGTAGGTCATGTGACAGTGACAACATGAGTTTCATTCATATTGTCCTTACTCATACTATTTAGAACAGGGGTGCCAAATTCTGTTCCTGGAAATCTACCCTGAGCAAACACAACTGAACTAGGCAATTAAGATGTTCAGGAGCACTTAATAATTACAGACAGGTGTGTTTGATCAGTGTTGGAGCTGAACCAGAGATTGTCTTATTTTTGAGATTGTCAATTTTGTCACAGGGCGCGAGATATGACAGTTGCGTCCGACTATATATGAACTAGCTGTTTATTTTATATATTTTTATATTTAATGGTAGTTTATCAGTATGTTTGAAAGTATATTTTTTCGATTATTGGTCGAAAAAACCTACCGGCTAAGGATGTTAATTTCGGTTTTAATCAACAACATTATTACATTACAATTAAATTAAATTTAGAATTAAATTAGAATGGATAAGTGTCATATGTCTGTGTTATAAAAATGTTTTCCAGGGGCTTCATTTCATTTTACCAGCATAAACAACAGAACAGGAGTATTCACATCACATACCTGCTGCACAGAATTAATTTATATAACCTACATAAAAGGAATAAATACGAGAAATATATTCACTTAAAAAATTTACAGATTAACAAAATGAAAGAAAAAACTTTATGACAAGTAGCAGCCTATAGGCCTATGTTGTGTTTGTATTTATTTTTGCACGCTCTCTCCACAAACATGCTCAAGGAATAGGATACTTGAGATGGCAGAAAGCGGTACCTGTTTTCTTTATTTTACAAAAACACAATGTTTTGTTTTTATTGTGAGTGTACACAGATAAAATAAGAATATTTACAATTTATGTATTTATCATAAATTGAGTATTTTAAGTTGTTTTCACTGATGTAAGGAAGCAAAAGTGATCATGCTGCCGCCTCGCACGCGCACGTCAATTCTAGCACGGCTTGAAAACTAAAATACCAAATAACATTTGTTATTACTTATTTTTCCAAATAAACAATGCAGCATTTTTTATTTCATTATAAGAGGCCTACATCGGAGCTCTAAAAACATGAGAGAAAAAATAACCTTTCCATTTTTGGTCATGCAGAAGGAACCAATTTGTTTTTAATCGCTAATTTTAGACAAATAACAAATATCTTGTAGCTTGACTACAAGTTTAAAAAAAACAGAGCTACACGTTAAGGAAATTAAACTTATCATGAAATGTGTTTACTCGGACAACAACACCAAAAATGAAAGGGACACATCGGACCTTATGAAAATTAGACAAGACGCATTGCAATGTAACATTAACATGCATTTATCTTTCTTACAATCACCACCAGAATGTCCACCTTCACAGTGAACTCTGTTCAATTCAACAGTTGTCTTCAAGAAATGAAATTAATTTCAAATACTGGATAAGATCGGTGTAGAAATGAACAACACTAACATAACAACAAAGCTAATGTTTTATAATAAGCACAAAGTATGAAAAGAAAAACAAACCTTTAATTAAATTAAGCTTACTGAATCGCAGGCTAACTGAGGTGTGGTTACGGAGCATGTCGGCTATGTTTTCTCTGGCAGGAGTGGTGCAGACGGGGCGTGGTATGAACGGGGATCGAATAGATGATATCGGATATCATGATGTTTATTATGGCAATTATTGCAAAAATATTTTTTACAAATCGCCCAGCCCTATGAGGCATCTCTGCCAATCATACAATGCCCTCTGGTCTCTTTCTCTGTGTGCTGCCAAAGCTGCAGTTAGCATTAGCCGTTAGCTTTTTTTTGGGGAAAGGCTGCAGGCTTGCCCTCCAGTGGCTTTGGCTGAACTCTGCTGGTAGATAGGAACAGGAACTGATGGTATTCAGTATTCGGTATTCAGTATTAAATTTTGGATGGATTAAATGTGCTTGTTACAACTCTTCTCTTTAATATTTTCTTTTATACCACAGGGCTGTGGAATGCTTGATTCTGATTGGTTGACAAATGTTCTAAGGTGTGCAATTATTTTCCAGAAACCACACTGCTATGCAGTAGTTGCCTATAACAACAAATGAACCAAAGCCAAGACAGACATGGACCGTGCAAACAAATATGACCAACAGTAGCATAAAAATGACCATGTTTTTCCAATTCAATTACCTTATTATTTGTGCATGATTTCTTTCTCCGGCTCTCTCTCTCTTAAAGCACACACACATGCAGAAACGTTGTCAGCGCTGCCACATGAATGACAAAGCTACATGGCATTTTTCAGAGGCGAGGTTTAAATGTCACTGTTTTTGATGCAGTTAAACTTGGTTTAGCTATTAGTAAAGAGTCGGTTACCAAACACTGTTGAGAGTTGCACAGATTTAGTTAATTCACACACTTAATCTTGTTCTCTCTCTTTCTCTAATAACCCCATTAGTTTACTTATCAATGGCTCAAGCCTCTGTTACTAGCTCAAAAATGAAGTTTTGGAATCAGCAAAGGACACTTGGGAAGAGATGTGTAAGAATTTTACAAAAAACTGACTAATGTCTTGAAATAAAACATCTGAACAATGTCTTGAGGTGTGGTTATGGTGGTATATGTGGAATAATTTTTTCTGGTCTTTTGATACTTTCAATAATTCAACATATCGTCAGTTATTCCTTACTTGTGGTGTTACTGTAAATACAGTGTGCCATCATCTCGGCTCTAACGTCATGCTTACTGTATTGGCTGCTTTTGAGTCTACAGTGGAAAGGTGTTAAAAAGTTTTTTTTTTTTTTTTTTTTTTTTTTGCCTTCCTACTCCCCCCACCTTTCTCATTTTTTTCTTTTTATCCTTTATAATTTGTTTAATAGACTGATTTCTCTTTTATTCTGTCCTCTTGTGAGGATATGGTACTGGTGGGAGGCACTGCTGACCTAAAGCTTTTTCATTTATGGTGTATGTGCAGTCATGCCAAGAGCAGTTTGGGCCAGAGCATCTGTGTGTCAGTTCATAAGTGTCTGTGGGGGGTTTGTGTGCCATCCTGCTAAATGGACCCGAATTTAAGAGTGTCATTTTGTTGGACGTCTGTCTGTGTTTTTGTGTGTGTGTCCTGAAAATCTGGATCTATATGAAACAGAATAGCATATTACAAGAGTGTTTTGATGGTTAATGTGAAGTAGTCCATACTGTAGTGTCTGTTTGGTACGGGTCAAGATGTTGATCAAACCATAAAGTAGGGCTGCTCGATTATGGCAAAAATTATAATCATGATTATTTTGGTCTGTATTGTAATCATTATTATTTAACACAATTATGAGGGGGCCATATGACCAAAACTTTATATGAGTGATTTATTTAAAGATAGTGATACATACTTCCTGTAAATAAGGTTGCTATGACATCTACATTGTAGAGACCAGCAGAATTTCAAACAAACAAACAAAAAGTCTTCAAAATTATTGAAAATAATTAAACTGTCAGTAATAAAAAAAGCAAAGGACAAATACAACAGAATAAAAAGAAACAAATGAAACAAACTGTGCTTTAAGTCTCAAGCAGTTTACAGCCTACTACAGAAATGAATGATCAAAAACGGCATAGTCTTCACTGTAAGAATTAAACTTTTTTTTTTTGTTTCTTAAAGCTACAAAAATCCTTCACTCCAGCAGTGTTTGATTTTGAATTTGTTGTTTGTTGTTTGATTAATAAGCACACAATCGCAGCAGGAAAATAACCCGCTGTCACTTTAAGAGCCGCACGGATCCAATTTACAGTTACACGTATATTTTAATTCTAAACTCTTTACGTTCATTATTTATTACATGATTGACAGAGGTATACATGAATAATCACTAAGAGCAGCATTTTGACACATTTTTGACATAACCCCCACCCCCCGCCAAAAAAAAAGTAATTTAATGGGTGTTTATGGAAGCTTCAATAGCAGGAAATCTATACATTTTATCTTACTCTGACTTTCTCTGTTTAGTCTATCCCTTATCTATAGTTAAAATATTTAATTATTTGTTTGTTTAACTATTTATTTATTTTACACTTTTATCAATCTTGCTATAAAAATACCTCTAGATGCTGACATGGCAAAATACAACTTTTTTAACTGCACATTATTATGTTGTGAAGACTACATTCACTCTGAGAAGTTTGAAGTGTTTAAGGGTCATTAAAATTATTTGCATATATAGTCCAGAACAGTAATATCAGTGCCAGTGTTATTTTAGCATTATTGTGATACTATTATATTTTTTTATTAATGTTTTTTTGTTTATACTTATGTATTTTTTGGATTTCATTTTCCAGATATTTTAGTACATTGAGTTAATCTAAATAAAGTTGAGAAATGTAGCCTTTGCAACTGGGAAAAAATAAGTTGAAAGCTTTATTTTATTTTAAATATATAATTTTTTATGTTAGAGGATTTTTTTTTAATGGTTTTATTTCATTTATTTATTTTTAGTTACTATGCTTTTTTTTTCCCTTCTGTTGCACTTTGTGTTTTTAAACTACGTCTTATGTAAACAGCCAATTATACAGGGCTTCCTTAAGACCAGTTAGTTAACTTGTTCAGGCAACCGATTGGTAGTTCGATTTTTAAAATGTATAGTGGGACTGTTGTGCACATGAAGTATTGTATGTATGTGTGTGTGTGTGTGTGTGTGAGAGAGAGAGCATGCTCATTTTCTCCAGTTGTGTGTGAATGCATGCATCCACGTGCACACACTTTCGTGCCAGTGCACATCACCCTTCTCACCAGCTGGTCGTCTGACATCATGTCACCATGGCGCCAGGCCTTTGGCGGCCTGTAGAAGCCTGCAGCACCATGCCAACCACACACACACAGAAACAGGAGTTTAGTCTTGCATTTAAGGAGCAGGAACACTATGCCAACTCTGGAAGCCAAGCAGGAGAGCCTGCAGACACACACACATACACACAGGAGTGAGTGTGATCCGTGTCAGCGGTGGTCTCAGATCAGGAGAGCTCACTTCTCTAGACAGACACAGACACTCCACTGAACAAAGGAACATACACGGCCAAGAGTTGCAGTGCTGCATTTAGACAGAATGAGGAGGAGAACGGATAGAGGCACTGAACATTTATCTACTGTTTAAGTTTGCAGGGTTCAGCCCAGGCCTGCACAGTTAACGGCTAATGCATTTGGAAACTGTTCAGGTGCTGTGGAGGAAACAGACGCATGCTTGGTAGAAGTGGGAATTTGAACATTTAAAGGGGTCATATGATGCGATTTCAAATTTTCCTTTGTCTTTGGATTGTTACAAGCTCTTGGTGAATAAAGAAGATCTGTAAAGTTGCAAAGACTAAAGTCTCAAATTCAAAGAGATATTCTTCATAAAAGTTAACACTCGTCCATGCCCTCTTGAAACGACTCGTTCTAACACACCACCACATCTCTACATCAGTGTGTGGGAAGATTTGCATAATGCCACCCAGATGTTCACACAAAGAAAGAAGGCGTACCTTCAATTCTCGTTGTAGTATTGTTGTTGCCGCCGCCGCCGTGTCGTATAGATACTGTGTGTTTCACTGTGAAAGCGAAACTACTTCGTTGAGCCTTCCAAAAGAGGACGATATGCGCTTCATCATGTCTGGAGCTGATCCGTGCTGGTCGGACGTATATCAACTTTACACTGTGGATCGCAGAATGGGCTTTCACCGTGGATGAAACGGAGTCCAGCCCAGGGTCGTCACATGTAGTTGCCGCAAGCACAAGGTACGCTCCTTTGTAGAATCCGCCTGCCTCACCATTCTCAAACCACCCGCCTCTGCTCTCTCAAGCCGGCCGCGGCTCACTCTAGGCCTCCGGTCTTTGGTAGCTCAGTTCTTAAGCGGCTCACTCTAGGCCTCCGGCCTCTGCTCTCTCAAGCCGGCCGCGGCTCACTCTAGGCCTCCGGCCTCTGCTCACTCAAGCCGGCTGCGGCTCACTCTAGGCCTCCGGCCTCTGCTCACTTAAGGCCGTGGTGTGTGACGCTGTTTCATTGAGAAAGCGAAATTACTTTGTTTTTCCCTTTCAAAAGAAGACACGATTTTGAAACATGTTTATATCACATTTATATTGGGTTTTATGTTTATGTCTCGTCGCTCCGGCCAGACAAGGCATCACAATATGTTAAGAGGCATAACAAATGTATATAGTAAAATAACAGTGCAAGTGGTCATATCCTGTCTTCTCATCGGTAAAGACTGAGAAATGAGAATGTGAACATGCTTACATTTCTGCTCTATAATATGAACTGAAAAGACTTGAAATAAGTGTGCAATTTGTAAAAAGGCCCTGATGTGGCCTTGCAGCCTTTGACTCCTTGTTTTGTTCCAAAAAGATATGCATAGCTAGCTTATATTCAATTCCAGAGATGTGGACCTTGTTTCTTTTTATTTATTTTTCAAAAGGCAGCTATACTGTTGAAGTCAAAAGCCAGCTAGGGTTTTTATTTTTTTTAATTTTTTTTTCTCCTCTCTTTTCACTATGTTTGTACTCAGGTCCAAAATTTTTTAGAAAAAATACACAAACTGAAAATACAAAACAATTGGACAGAGGTCCAGCAGCCTTTCACTACATTTGTGTTCTTTAAAAGGGAGATATTTAGCTAATATGTAGCTTATATTTAATTCCAAATAGACAAATACTTTTTTTTTAATTTTGATTATTTACTATCAGTGTTAAAGTATTACTTATGTTTAAGTCAAAAACCTTTTTCACGTTTCTTTAATTCCAAAGAGAGAAAATGACTTTTTTTTTGTTTTTATTATGTACTGAGTTATGTCTGTTTCAAAAGGCAGCAATAAATAACACTTTAAAATATAAAGAGTGTTCATGTGATTTTATAATAGTGTTGTGAAATGAATGAATGCATAATAACCGTGATAACCGCGATTATTACTCAGACTATAATCATACCAACAAAATCTATAATCGTTGCGTCCCTAGGCATAGAAGAGAAACAATAATGTACAGTATGTGGAAAATAATGTTTTTTTTTTTAACCTTAAACTGCATAAACACATTTCATTACACTAAATACACAAAATAATGTTCTTTTTAGCAGCATGTGGGTATGGTGTAGAGCTGTGTTTTTCAGGCTGTGGTCTTTTTGAGTTGAAAAATACAAAAATCACACTGCAAAAAACAAAATAATAGAATGCAAACACAACGGTACACATATGGTGTTCTGGGGTCAATAAAAGTGGGTCTTGGTTCAAAAGTTTTTAAGAAACATTGGTGTAAAAAGGATATCTGCATTTTATGATGAGAGTAACCGCAGTTTGATCTCAACATCAGTGAAACTCTTGTATTATAAAACTGTGTATTTATTTATTTAATTTTCATTTTAGTTTAGTTTCCATTTCATCCAAACCATTTTTTCTAAGAAGGGTTGCAGGGATGTTGCATCTTGTAGCATCATGAGCTGTAGGCTAGGAAAAACCATTGGCTTGGTTTTGTTGTGTTTTTGTTTTGATCTAAGATCAAACTTCCTGTTGTTGATACAATACCTTTATGCTTAATCAATTGCATAGTACCCTGTCTCTCTTTGTGAGGGCCATAGGCTTATTTTTTGTTCTACTGTACTGGACAGAGAGGGAATCACTGCCTGCCAGCAGTAGGCAAGCGTATAGGTTTCTACACCAGTCCTCTTTGAACAGATAAACTGGTTTGTTTGAGCATGTGTGGAATGCTAATGTGAAAGCGCCGTAAAGCAAAAGGTTAAGTCATACCATGTTTGCTTGCATCACTGTCCGCTGATGGGAGGTTGGGTGTATGTGTGTTTTCACACAAAAGAACCTGTAATTTGAGGCAACAATATCTGACTGATTCATGACGGCACCCAGTTGTGGTACATCTCATGTACATCATGCATTTGTTAGCACCTCTGTGTGCATGTCTTCTGTCACCTAGCTCAATGAGGATACAACGTAAGCCTTTAATTTGCACATAAGTATAAAACCGTTATAAAGATTGACTATAATATAACACAGGCGAGTTGAAGGATGTTTTTAGGTCTTGATTGAGGGAAGCCAGCAATCACCTTAAAGTGACTGACAGAAAACAAGGGAAGGCGAGAAAAGTCGTAAATGTTTTGTGTTTTGCGAGACTGTTAAAAAGTTATGAGTGTTGTTTATGATTATCATTGAAAATTTAAAGGAACAATCGCCCCATAACGAAAATCGTCATTGATTACTCCCCCTCATTTTGTTCTAAATAGTGGAGCGAAGTTTTTCAATTTTTTCTCTGTTTGGCTTTTTTATAGCATTAGAAAAAAAGTGGGTGTGAGTTGAATAGATTTGTGGTTAATCACAAGGAACAACTAGAGTTTTTACTAAACTAAATATTCATTAGGGGCTAGTTGACTAGTTGTTGGTGTGTGTGTGTGTGTGTGTATTGTAATAATTTGTTTTACTGTGTGAGTTAATAGTGTCTTGTCACCTAAGGCAATGTAAGTGATCAGGATGTTAAGTCCTGTCTCTTAAAATTATTTTAATTTAAAATAATCCTAATCTCTTTTTTTTTTTTCGGTTGGTTTCCATCTGTTCCCCAAACCAGGGAACATTTAGGGTTATAGGCAGGGAAATATCCTTGATGGTTATTTTATTTTATTTTATTTTATTTTATTTTATTTTATTTTATTTTATTTTATTTTATACTTGCCTGTTTAATTAGATTTTTTAAATACTTGCCTATTTAATTTTATACTTTTTTTAAAATACTTTCCCATTTAATTTTTTAATTACTTGCTTTATTTTATTGTATACTTTATTATTTTATAATTTATTTATTTATATTACTTAATTTACATGAGAAAATATAGCGGTGAGTAAACCCTCAAATTTGTTTTTTTGGATGAACTATTCCTTTTTTGGTGGTGGGGGGTTCTGGTCTGGATTTTTTTTTTGTGGATGTATATGTAGTAGACATGAAATAGTCTTTTGATATGTTCATCTCATACACAGAATCTGCTATTGCAGTCACATTAGGTCAACATCTATCTCTCACTCTCTCTTTCCTAAACACATTCAAGTCACACTGTGCGGTGACCATAGAATAATCTGAAATCTGCAGTCGTTCGGTCTCTGGTAGTGGCTTAAAATCACAGTGGAGCTCGTACTGAATGTGACTTCCTCAGATAATATGGCCAATTGATGTCACATCAGGAGAAATAATTTCGCTGTTAGAAACAACAGAGAAATGGTTCTCATGTGGAGATGCACAGTTTCTCCCTGTTTGATTTGGTATAATATTCTGCTGACCCAACTATATGCCTTTTTACTTGATATTGATGCTCACATTTATTAAAAACCCACATATGTGGTCAACGAGACCTGGTGAATCGTGCACGTGCTTCGACAAATAGCCTGCAGGGATCTTTAATTCACAGTTCCACTCCTATGCTGCAATTCTATCCAGTTAAAACTAGTAGAAAAGGCAATCTTCACTGGACTTGACAGTGACAATGAGCCAGATGTCTAAAATGCAGGAAGTCTTTTTTAATGACTTTGGGAAAGCGGAAGCTGGTTGTAGATCAGCTACTGTTTGGAGTAGGAAGTGACCTCATTAGATGAGGAAGCTTCTGATGGAATTTAGAGCATCACTTTGAAACAAAACAATGTGTCATTTCTTTACGACGTTGTATTGTCTGCTTTTTGTCTGAATGTGGGCTTTGAAGCTCAGATTTTTACTGTAGGCGCACTGTTTACATCAGTGCTTGAAATCTTTGATAAAGTACTTTCATGTATTAGTTATATGAGTTTATTGTATTTGGGGACACCCACACAGACTCACACTTTCTCTTTCTCTCTCATTCATTCAACTGCTCTTGTACTGAAAGGTAAAAGCTTGCTGATTTCATCAGGCTTCATGTTCATGCTGCTCTTTTTAATGCAGTGGATGCATACAGGGTCTGACAAGCTCCAAAATGTAACTTATTTCTGTGATGCAAAACTACAATATCAGATTTTTTTTCTTTAGGATCCCTTGATGAAAATTTATTTGCAATAAAAATATTTTGTAACATTATGCAAATCTTTTGTCACTTTAGATTAATCTAGTGCATCCTTGCTTAGTAAAACTATTATTAAAAAAAAAAAAGAAAAAGATCTCACTGGCCCCAAACCTTTTAAAAGTAGTGTATTCAAATGCATTTGTAATTGACATAACACCTGGAACGTTACATCTTGATCGGCAAGTTTAAATATGTGCAGATGCAACTGACATTTCAGAGCTACTGCTGACGGCTAGATTTTAATGAAAAGAGTGAAATCAAACCGGTATTAAATGACATAAATGTTGATTTGGCTGAACTATTTCTTTCACAGGTTTCATTATTACAGCATATAGTGTGAGTGTGGGAGCAGGTTTGACAAGCTTGAAAATTTGTTATAATGATACACTTCTCAAAGAAGTGTCATTCAATCAAAAGCTGCTTCACCCATCTATTATTAATCAAGCCATTACCTCAGTCTATTCTGCAGATCTGGCTTTAACACACTACTCTTGCCTCTTAAAGCATTTCCTCAGTGGTGTAGCATTGGTCCTCAGAGTGTGTTTAATAAATGTGTATTCTCTGTCTCTCTCTCTCTCAGATCGTTGTGCGGTTGGTGGTGTTCTGTTGCAGTCAGTGCAGTCATGGCCACAGCTATATCGTGACATAGAGGGACATGGTGAGTGCAGCTTACATTTCTTATTTTCATGACTTTAAGACATCCATGTCAGACAATTCAAAAGTTTGGGGTCTGGAAGAATTTTTTAATATTTTTGAAAAAAGTCTCATACTCTCCAAGGCTGCATTTATTTGATACAGTTAAAACAATAATACTGTAATATATTATTACAAATTTAAAGAACGGTTTTCTTTATTATATTTGAAAATAATTCATTCATGTAATAGCAAAGCTAAATTTCTCTGGTCTTCAGTGTCACATGATCCTTCAGAAATCATTGTAATATGCTGATTTGGTGCTTAAGAAACATTTATGATTATCATTGTTGAAAACATTTGTGCTTTTTTCCCCAGGGCTTTTTATTGAATAGAAAAACAGCATTTAAATGAAATAGAAAACATTTGTAACATTACCAATGTCAGTCTAATAGGGGTGTGCGCAGATAGTCGAATATTCAATCTGTAATTATTATTCGAAAAATAAAAACACTCCAAATTTTACTTTGTGTTGCTTTGCTGGCCTTAAAGTGACGTGACATACAGGATTGTGTGGTGAATAATACTCAGAATTCGTGCTCTGCATTTAACCCATCCAAAGTGCACACACACAGCAGTGAACACACACACACACCGTGAACACACACCCGGAGCAGTGGGCAGCCATTTATGCTGCGGCGCCCGGGGAGCAGTTGGGGGTTCGGTGCCTTGCTCAAGGGCACCTCAGTCGTGGTATTGCCAGCCCGAGACTCGAACCCACAACCTTAGGGTTAGGAGTCAAACTCTCTAACCACTAGGCCACGACTTCCCCAATGCAGGGAATCCATGATAAATACTAGGCCTGCAAACTAAAAGTCAGTTATAACTAAATGCACTTGGTTTGCCTTGCAAAGTTTGGAATTAATTGGATCAATTTAATCAGTGAAACTGAGTTATCATAATATCGCCACCACAATGAGAAATCGCATGAAATTCATTAATCCAAACACCAGTTGACTGATTAAAGACAGCTGTCCATCACTGCATTCATGACTGCAGGTAAGCACAGCTGTACCTGAGTTAGAAGAGAGCTTATCTGAAATGGTCTTGAGACATATGCTTTCTTTAAAGCTGCAGTCGGTAACTTTTGGGGCTCGCGTCTGGCGGAAGAACATTGTAGCCGGAGCTACTTCTCTCCAATATAAACAAAATCCACCACTCCCGGCTCTTCTGGTCTAATAAGCGCAGGGCTGTGCCACAGTGTTGTTATGTGTTGAAAATGTAAAATATATATATAATGAGCGTGTACGTCATGAATCCATTTTCCAAACCCTGTTTTTGTCTTATCCTGAATCACTACGGTACACCTATAATAAGTGTTTATATTCAGACTATTTTAGTCTGGTAGAGGTCGGCTAAAGCTGCAGAGTTGCACAGTACCTGCGTGACTTGCCATAGATGTAAACAGAGAGAAGTAGCTCCGGCTACAATGTTCTTAGATACAGCGTAGTCGTCATTTTGAGCTACAGAGCCACCAAAAATTGATGAATATGATGCAGTCATGGATTGTGGTTTAAGTTTGAAGTCAGCAACTCCTGCTGCAGGCATCTCTGCTGTGGTCATCAAGGCTAAACTGTGTCCTTAAGGTTACTTAAAGGGTGTCCTTAGAATTATGTAGATATTGTACATTGACACCATTTTTCAGTCTGGTCTGCAGGAGTCTATGGCATTCCTCAGATGGATCTGGACACTAAAGAAACTTGGATGGATGATGTGATAGTATGAGCCCTCCTGATTCTCTGTAAAACTTAATGGTTATGGTCAAAAATGTTCTGGGTCTCTTTATGGATCCCAAAATCAATAATTCTAGTTCAGATTATTATTATTATTATTATTTTTTGGCTCTAAAGAGATTTGCAACTAATAGTAGAAGTGTTTTTTTTCTTCTCCCTTCTCTTTCACTGTTTAAGCGTACTCTCTTGTCAATTGAGAGAGTTTTTGTTTGGCTGTGGTGAAGTGACAAATTTATGGCAAGAAATGAGAAACCGGAAGTGTATAATAACTTTTGCATACATTGTCCAATTTTGATAAATCTTCTGTGTTTTTGAGGCACTTAAGATACTTAGAATTTCATGAAACTCGACACACATCACAGTTATAGACCGTAACACATTGGCAGAAGTTCATAAATGGGTGTGGAGGTGGCGTTCTATAGCGGCACCTTTTGTCACTGAACTCAGTACATATATTGTTTTCATCAAGCTGGACAACTGTCTAATTTACAATCATTAGCTACGAGCAACAGGAATTCGGCTATTTTGGTTTAAATGTGTTTTTTTAAAAAAAGATTGTCTTGGGTAATCATGCAATTCACAACAAACTTTGTCTACGTAATGCCAAAATATTGAGGAACCTAAATTACAAACAGATTTTGGATATCTCAAACAGTGTTGCCATCGTGAATTATTAAAGTAACAGTAAAAAAGGAAGCACTCTTGATGTTCTAGAGCAGGGTTCCTCAATAGGCAGCCCACGGGCCACATCCGGCCCTTGAGAGAAAAAAGTTTTTTGCTAATTTTAAATAATGTGGCATAAAAATTCAAACGCAGCATCAGAAACCTACATTAACTTATATAGTGTCTACACTGGACTTGAGCAGCGCGGCGCGATGCAATAAAATACAATAGAACTCGTTATAATCAGTGATGCTGTTTTGGGTGCGGTGTGGCATGACACAACAAATCCCAGACAGTAAACTTCTGACTCGTTCTATTTATAACGTACTGACACAAAGTTCAAATGATTTGCAATGCTTTGTCGCGTCCAGTGTAGATACAATGTGACAGCAAAAACATGGCGAGTGGGAAGAAAAGAAAAATGGACACGGAAAATAGATGATTCAAATGTGAATGGACTGAACAGTCTGAGTGAATGACTGATATCTTTGTTATGGAATACCATGTTGGTTCACAGTGAGTTCACAATTTAGAGTTAAAATATCTATTTTTGCTTTAACTATGGCTATAAAGATAACGCAAAATAATATTCAAACTCACATTAGTCACTTTTAACATTGAATAAAGCACATAATCATTATCTTATATATATATATATATATATATATATATATATATAGAGAGATAGATAGATGATAGATAGAGAGAGAGAGATAGATAGATAGATAGATAGATAGATAGATAGATAGATAGATAGGTCAGTGGCCCTTGGCTTGGTATTGTTGGCAGAATTCGGCCCTCTGTGAAAACCCTGTTCTTGAGTAACCCTTTCATTGCTGTAACCTTTAAAACCAGACTGCCAGTGAGTTAAATTCATGTGCCCGCTGTGCATCTATTCCTGATGCCACCGGGGTGGCGGTGGCACTTGGGGGCTTGGGCCCGTCATTGCTGTTTACAGTGATTCATATCATTAAATTCTTAAAATATAGGTTATCGTGTGCATAGACTAGATCAGAGGTGCTCGGTACTGCTGCTGGAGATCTGCCTTCCTGCAGTCTTGAGCTGCGGCTGTAATTAAATCCACCTGAAAGAGCTAATCGGCGTTTTTAATTCACTTATAAATTACAGTCAGGTGTGTTAGAGCAGATCTCTGCTAGAAGAAATATCCGCAGGTGCAAGACTGAGTCCTTCTAGCTGATAAATAGACTAATTACGTGAAGTCACTCATCAGTTCATAAGTGTGCTGTTATAAGTGTTTATGGTGGGCCTGTTTCTGTAGTCTCTGCAGCAGCTCTGTGGTGTAACATAACAAGTATGACACGCATATCATAAGGCATGATGTGATTAAATCCTTTCTTTTCAACTTTTAAGTGTCTGTGTTAATCAGAGTGTGAACCAGTGTGGCAAGCTATACTTTTAATTTGGTTAAAAAAAAAATCTCATTATTGGAAAAAGTGCACTATTTGGAAGCGGAGCTTCATTAATACTGCTGAGAATTGTAGTTAAATTAAGTTTTGCTAAATTTAGTTGGTAATATTTTAGTGTTATTTATAAACTATTATTAGATTTATTAATATTTTAAATTGACTTTTGATTTTTACATTTCATTTTAATTTCAGTTTTAGTACTTTGTCAATTTTGTTAGTAATTTAAGCAATTTAGTCATTTTACAGTTTTTTTTAGATGATTTTAATTTTAGTTTGTTGTTTGTCGTCTTTATTAGTTTTTGTTAATTTTTATTGTTTATTAATGCTTTTATTCATTTATACATTTCAATTTTACTAATACTAGGCAGTGTTATTTTAGCATAATTTATAAACTATTAAAGTATTTATTAATATTTTGAATTAGCTTTTATATATTTTAATAAATTTTATTATGTTTAGCCTCTGACTTTCATAGTGTACCCCCCATACTATGGACGTCAGTGGCTACCATGCAGAGATGTTAACAAGTCTTTAACTTGGAGTCCGAGTCAAGTCTGAAGTCTTCATCACTGGAGTCTGAGTCAAGTCTCGAGCCTTCGGTCACAAGTCCGAGTCGAGTCTCAAGTTATTTGATGGCTTGCTAAAAAAAATCTAATTCAGGATCCTCATATATTGAAATCTTCCTATTTACAAAGCTGTTTTATAGGCTATAGACAAAATATACTGTATATTCTATGATCTGCTTTGAAAAAAACGAAAAAAGAGGTGTTAAGATGTAAGGTTATTGTACATCCAGTCTGTTATTTATAGGCTATGTTTTAATCCAATACTTTGTTCAAAACAGTTTTTCTGTAATGAAATTCTATAATGACACACAAGGAAATATGTGACAGATAATAATAAACCATACAAATAAAGTATTTCTTTATTATATAAGTCAAGGCTATCCAATTAAAGTTCCAAGATATGGCCTCTATATTTTCTTCCAAGCCGAGGTCTGGAAAAAAAAAAAAAAATTTTTACATGTATTGCATTTTTGCACTTAGATACATGCAAGGCCATGTAACAGGAAAAAATACTGTTTCTGTTCAGGGTTTTCCTCCTGAAATCTATACTATTTTAATATTTTAGCCTACTTAAAAGCATCTAAAACAATGTATTTACAATAGTCAAAAACGTTCTTATCTTGAGCAGAAAAGAAAGATAACTAGCAATTTCAAAGTTTTAACTAAGTTCCGTCAGTTGTTTGGTCATTTTTGGGTGATCTGTTCCTTCAACAATTACAGCATAGCTTTTTATTACTACCATCACTGCTTATAACAAGGACATTTAGTTGATCTCACAGCTTTGCCCACTGCATAATTATGTATTCCGCATCAAATTTATTCTGATTGCCTGGTGATTTTTTCTGTTGCATGCTTTCAGTGTGGACTGTGGATAAATTAAGTGTCAATGGAGACTTTCGTGGTTGTATCACAATGTATGCAGGGAAAGTTATGTATTTGCCTTTAAGCACGCTACAATATAATGTTTGCTGATTTGTCTGAGAAACGTCTGTAAGACATTCCTGAAGCTTGAGCCTGGTGCTAATAATGCAAAGATGCTTGTAATGAAAAAATATCTGACAGACATTTCTGGCTGGATGAAGGATCATCACCTTCAACTCAGCCTTGCTAAGACAGAACTGCTTGTGGTCTCAGCCAACCCAGCACTTCATCACAACCTCTCTATACAGCTAGGTTCGTCAACCATAACTCCAGGACAGGACAGCCAGGAACCTTGGAGTTGTGATTGATGATCAGTTAAGTGTCACAGACCATATTGCTACAACGGCCTGGTCCTGCAGGTTTACCTTATACAACATAAGGAAGATTAGACCCTTCCTAACAGAGCAGACCACACCACACAACTTCTTGTCCAAGCTCTTATTCTCTCCAGATTGGACTATTGTAATGCTCTCTTTGCGGGCCTTCCTGCATGTGCTATCACGCCTATGCAACTGATCCAGAATGCAGCAGCCAGAGTGGTCTTCAACGAGCCAAAGAAAACTCACGTCACACCTCTCTTCATCAGTTTGCACTGGCTGCCAATAGCCGCTTCCATCAAATTCAAGGTACTGATGCTCGCTTACAAGACAACCACTGGCGCTGCACCAATATACCTAAACTCGCTAGTTCAGACCTACACGCCCTCCAGAAGCTTGAGTTCTGCAAGTGAACGACTCCTTGTGGTGCCTTCCTGGACTGTTCCCGGCTGGTGGAACAACCTGTCCATCTCAATCCGAGCAGCTGAGTCTTTAGCAATTTTCAAAAAACATCTAAAGACACATCTTTTTTGCTATCACCTGACCAGTTAATACTAGCACTTGCCTATTCTTTTCTATTCGGTCTAATTCATTTATATAAAAAACAAAAAAACAAACAAAGCAAAAAAAAAAAAAAAAAAAAACACTTAGCTATATGCACTGTGCTAGACTAACTGAGACTTGTCACAGCACTTGTATATTGTTGCTCTCTTGTTGGTCTGATTGCTTCTACTTTGGATAAAAGCGTCTGCTAAATGATTAAATGTAAATGCAAAGATCATGAGTTTGATTCAAGTGATCCAGTGTATAGTTTGAAAGCACTGATTTATGCACTGATTTAAGTTGTTTTATGCAAAAGCTTCTGCCAAATGCATGAATGGATGCCTAGTTGGTCTGCCATGGCCCTGCAGTTGTTTTGTACTCCGCATTAGACAAGAAGATCTGCTTGTTTGTGTCTTTGTGACTGCAGGCACTCAGCCAAAGCAGATGGTCAGTTTAGACTTGTTTCTTATTGATTATTTGTGCGTTATAAATGGGATATGCATATGTCTGGCCTTTTATAAGGAATGAAGACATTTCTACGTAACCATCTAACTCTGAGCGGTTCAGATTGGATGGATTTTATGTCTACTGTTTTTTCTGGCTGCTATATCCAGCCGTAAATCATGCTAGCTGTCTCTTTTGCTGTCTTTATTATATTAACAGAAGCTACATCTAATAGCAATATAATACCAGTTTCATACGCTGTCTTTATTGGTAAAGACTAGGATTTGGGTGAGGAAAACCGCAGCTAGCATTAAACGACAACTTAAGTCGTGGATGTGTTTATTTTTTTTTCACCCAAAGGCAATGGTTTTCAAGGTTATAGCGTCTCTTTTTGTCTTTGTGAGGAAAAATATGAGAAATCCTTTTCACCATGGTCTCCTACACACATGCACATGCTCTTTATGATTTATAAGTGGGAGTTCACAGCCCTTGAGCCATGCAAAATGGAAATGGAGTTTAGGAAGCTTTGCTTTAACTGAATAAGAGTGGCAGGACCTCTGCCGTAAACAGCCCATTACACAGTTCACATAGTCATTTAAGCCTCGCGGCTCGGTGGCGTCCAGTGCGGCTGTCTGTGTGCGCGACGCACCTCCTGCTATTTTTCTATTTGCCTGTTTGCGTTCCTGATGATGCCCTGTAGCAGCACCATCAGCCCGCCACATCCTGAGCGCCTTGATACTGCTGTGCCAGTTTGGAGGTAATGGATTGTGGAAACACACAGTGAACGGACTTGATCCACTTGTGTAGCTAGTTGGAACAAAACCTTTCTTTCTGTCTTTCTGTCTTTCTTTCTGTCTTTCTGTCTTTTTCTTTCTTTCTGTCTTTCTTTCTTTTTGCTTTAATTTATTGAAACGTGAACACACTTTTTTTTTCCATTTCATTTCATTAAGATTATGGTGTGAATATTCCCAGCCTGCATTGTTGAAGCTGTGGTTTTCACATTTATTTTAAATATTTCCTCAGTCCATCCCAGATTTAACTGTATATCTTAAGTTGTCACACTGGCCACTGTTTTCACCTCTTTCTTTTTCCCACTCGCTCAAGACTGGACAGGAAGTGTAAGAGCATTCAGGAATGTTTGTCCATTTCTGAGAAGGAAGTGGAAATTTCTGAGGTTGAATGCATGCTTGTCTCTCTCTGTTTCTAGCTCCACAAGTTCAAGACTCATTCCAGGCTTCTTAGACTCAGAATTGGATGTTCATTTATCTTTTTGGTTTTTGTTTTCAGGTCAACATAAGATCAAAAAATACATTAAATTATTTAGCGTTTTTTAAAAATGCAGTGCATGTTTCAAAGAGGAAACTCTGCTTTTTCTTCTAAATGTGATAAATGTAATAACTTGCTTTTTCACAAACGCCAATCCATGTTGATTCTTTAATACCGTTCTAGTAGATCTTGGGATTCCAGCCCTCTGTGTCAATGGAAAAGCATTCGAAATCTTCCCGCAGATTGGTGGGCCCGGGTGTGTTTTTGAGGCTGGGCTTGTCGGTCGGGGTTGCCTTGGCAACGGTGTTTGTGGGTATGCGTGCATGAAGAGAAATGTCTGTGGCGGGCTAGAGAAGGCTTGACGGCCATGCTGCTGCTGCTGTACACCATTAGAGCTCCGCACCGGAGCAGCAAACCAACCTCTCACACTGAGAACGCTGAAATCTGAGAATGTCAACTTGCAAGTGTGGGTTCAGGAGGAGAGAGAGGGGCCATGCAAGGAAACCATGCTTTAAATGTCAAAAAAATGAAATGGCTGCCTCAGTTGACATGCTCGTTTCTCATTATGTGTTTCCTTTTTTACTGTTTGTGATATTAAGCAGAGCACTGAGCTTATACACTACCATTCAAAAGTTTTATTTTTAAATTTTTTGCTTTGTTTTATTCAAGGAAACATTAACTGATCAAAAGTGGCATTTATAATGTAACAAATTCTGTTTTAAATAAATGTTCATTCAAGGAATCCTGAAAAAAAGGAATCACAGTTTCCACAAATGCAGCACAACTGTTTTCAAGTTAGTTAGTTAGTTATAAAGCACATAAAAAAAACAACCACAAGGTTGACCAAAGTGTTGTACATTAGAAACAATACATAAAAAGAGAACTTCAAACAGCAAAGTAAAATACACACAGTAAAATTCATTTGTTGTTAAATGACATAGATAAAAAATAAGATTTAAGCTTTGATTTAAACATAGAAAGAGATGATACCGTTCAAATTGACATTGGTAAGCGTTTCTGTAGTTTGGTTCTAATCCTTGCAAAGGCTCTGTCCCCTCTATGTTTAAGCTTAGTCCTGCACACAGAGAGTAAACCAAGATCACCAGACCTAAGTGACCTAGTTGGGTTATGAGGGAGTACCAAAACAGAAAGGTAGCCTGGAGCTAAGCCATGTAAACATTTGTAAATGAAGACTAAAAGTTTTTAACTCTATTCTATTTTTAACCGGTAGCCAGCGCAGAGACATCAAGATGGGTGTACTGCGATCAAATTTTTTGCTACTGGTCAACAGTCTAGCAGCAGCATTCTGAAAAAACTGTAAATGCCCAATAGATGAACTATTAGCTCCATAATAAAGTAAATTACAATCGATCCAGATTACTAGATCCAGATTACCACGATCATGTCACTTCGTCCAAACAATACAACTTCAGTTTTTTTCTCATTTAAGGCCAAAGAATTTAGCGAAAGCCATGATTTCAGGTCCCGTAGCCATGCTAGCAGAACCTCAATAGAACATGAATCGTTACGTTTAAGTGGGAGATACAACTGGGTGTCGTCAGCATATAAATGAAATGATACTTCATGTTTAGAAAACAGGGACCCCAGTGGTAGCATGTATAAAGAGAAAAGTGTAGCAGCAAGGATCGATCCCTGTGGAACACCACAGAAGAGGTGTACTATTGAAGAAGTATGTTTTCCAATGCATACAGAAAACTTCCTTTTGGTTAAATATGACCGAAACCATTTTAGAACCATGCCTTGAATGCCTACATAACTTTCCAATCTAGAAATTAAAAATTTAAAAATCGATTTGATCAACCATATCAAATGCTGAACTGAGATCTAAAAGGACCAAAGCGACAGCATTCCCATTATGAGTAGACAGCATAATATCATTTGTAACTTTCAATAACGCAGATTCAGTACTATGTAACTTTCTATAACCTGACTGAAAAGTTTCGTATACTGAGTTTGAACTCAGAAAAGACTGTAGTTGAGTGAGTACCACCTTTTCTAAAACTTTTGAAATTAACGGGAGATTGGAAATCGGTCTAAAATTACTTAGAAACATCAAGATTGGGTTTCTTCAAAAAAGGAGTGACGGAAGCGTTTTAGACAGTCAGGGACCATACCAATACTCAAAAAACAGAAGAATCAGGCCCTACGATATCTAAAGTTTGCTTTAAAAAATGTGAAGGAATAAAATCATAATGACAGGAGGTGGGTTTTAAATGTGCAATAATATCTTTACAGGTTTGTTAGGAAATGTGGTCAAACACACTCCAGGTGACTGAACGACTGGTTATTTCAGAAAAGGCATGTAACGTCTGCAGAGATTGAGGGCTTGACAATTTTGTCTTATCAACAATGAAAGACATAGAGAATCAGATACATCAGAGAAAACATTTACAGCAGGGTTTAAAACAGAATCTATAGTTGAAAAGATGATCCTGGGATTCTGACAATTTTTTTGCATTTTGTACGACACTTGCAGTCTGTCCTTATGAAATTTGCACTCAGCCCTTCTACATACTCATCTGAGTAAACGAATAGAGTCAATAAACCAAGCACAGATTTTTCTTTAGAATGCTTACATTTCAAAGGAGCAATGTTGATGATGATAAATGCTGCTTGAGCAGTAAATCAGCATATTATAATGATTTCTGAAGGATCACGTGACACTGAAGACTGGAGTAATGATGCTAAAAATTCAGCTTTGACATCACAGGAATAAATTATATTTTAAAATGTATTAATATATAAAATATATTTTAAGTTGTAATATTTCACAATATTGCAGTTTTATTGTATTTTTAATTGAATACATGCAGCCTTGGCCAGTATAGGAGACTTAATTAATAATTTAAAAAAAAAATCTTCCTTTTAAAACAATCTTCCGTTTAAAAAAAAAAATGGACCTCATGGATATACTTTCTTTTGCACCGTAAATAAATCATTTCAGGTTGCTTTCTGCTTTCTCTGTTGGCATGAATAGAAAGCAATGAAAAGCTGCAAATCACAGTGTGAAACACAATTTGCAATTTGCTGATATTGTTTTAATCTTGTGTCCCCAAATAATTTTTCACATTCACATGCCTTAATTTAACTTTGAGCAATGTTCTCACCTTGTAGAGCCCTGATATTAAGACAAAATAACATATGAATGTCTTTTGTTGTTGTTTTAATTTTTTTTAAGTTTAAGCTGGGTCGCGATTGGGTTTAGATGGTTTGTTTGAAAATAGTATAATAAACTGTGAGAAATGGTTTATAGGTAATTAAACTGAATCAATGTGATCTAAATAAGAATTAATATGCATTTGAGTATGAGTTTTTTTTCTTATTTAATTCTGATCAACCCCTTTTCTCTGAGATGCTTCATAAAAGCATTTATAGTTTATTGTACAATTATATTAAATCCCCAAAATGGAGTCTTGGGGTTGAGTTAGCACTGTCTTTCAGTGCTCACTGTTAGGCCAGGAAGGAATATGTGAGATGCTTGCATCATTTGAGTGTTTTGGAAGCTGTCCTGAATATTTTCGGGATGACAACGCAGTCTGACACTGCAGCTTTTTGAGGGTTCTCATATCTTATGAAAGCTGGAGTTTGCATACAGACGGAAGCCCCTACATGTTAACACAATCTCATTTACACACAGAAGCACTAGCACACCCTGAAAGACAAACTTAATCATTCCCACTACTGAATTATTATTATTATTATTATTATTAATATAATTTTTTTTATGTTACTGTCGAGTTTAAAGAATTGTGCTAGTCAGTTATCAGTGGAGTTGTCGACTTACCCACAGCTGTTTCTATTAGAGAGATCTGGGTTACAAGATGTAACCATCTCTCTCATCTCTCTCTCTCTCTCTCTCTCTCTCTCTCTCTCTCTCTCTCTCTCTCTCTCTCTCTCTCTCTCTCTCTCTCTCTCTTTCTCTTTTTACACTGGTAATATGAACTTTTTACACTTATGATTTAATGTCAGATTTAACATCAGATTTGGGCTTATCATTTTATTTTATTTGTTTTTGGGAAAAGCCTCATGCTCACAAAGTCTATATTTATTTGATCAAAAATTCAGTAAAAATGGTAATAATTTCATCTCAATGCTGCTTAATATTTTTGCGCAAAACATTATTTTCAGTATTCTTTAATGACTAGAAAGTTCAAAAGAAAAGCATCCATTTGAAATAGTCAATACACCTATATTGTGGGTAGCACTTTATTTTACAGTTTGTTCCACATGTACGTACTATTTATTTATTATAGCAGCTACAATAACTAGGTGCTAAACCTCATCCGATGCATACTGTAAACTAAAGTGTAACTGATTTCTGTCACTTTTGGTCAAAGTAGTGCATCCTTGCTGAATAAAAGTATTAATTTTCTTTATAAAAAAATACTGACCTAAAACTTTTTAACCGTGTATTATGTGCTATGTAGCTTTAATGCAAAAGGTTAATGTTGAACCTAGTTTGAGAGCAGTGAGTGGTGATTAGCAAATCAAACTATTTCAAATCAGAGTACGTCATGAGACTGGCTATCACTAAATGTTGCAAGATATTGTCCAGTTGGTTATTTTGAGTACTTAAATTTTCCACGTTTGGTTCCATCCATTTTGCTTGGATTAAGTTTTCCGGTCTTATTACAGAGCCTTGCATGATGGTTCTCCTCACTTTCACTGTGTTCTTCAGCATGATGTTCTATTGCAGACTTCAAAATCCACCAGCAATCTGTTTTCAGTCTTTCACACACCTCCATCCGAAATGTTACACGACTTCTTGTTTTCAACAAACCGTCCATTGACTCTTCAGTAAGTTTTGGATGATGGCCACTGCTTGGCAGATACACAGTTCCACATTTTCTCACCTTGAGCTTCATTGTTTTGGCAAATATATGCAGTGACTTGAAATGTGCTTATATTCTTGGCGTGACTTGCCATTTTTTGAATAATCTGACTTGGATGTGTTTGTAATTTTGGGTGGTTTTCATGGTGTTGTAAATTGGTGTGGATGTTCATAGCCACTTGAGGTTATTCAGAACTCTTCAGAACATGTCTGCACAGGTGGACAAATAATTAAACGTGACTAGGAGTCGGTTACTTCAGAGCTAATGTAGGTGTGGCAATGCAAGGGGAAATGTAGACTTGCATATACATTGGCATTCAAAGTTTTTTTGAGAAATTCTTACTTTTTTCAGCAAGGACACATTAAATTGATCAAAAGTGACAGTAAGACATGCATAATTTTGCAAAAGATTTATAAATAAATACTGTTCTGGTGAGCTTTCTATTCATCAAAGAATTCTCAAAAGAATGTATTATGGTTTGCACAAAAATATTAAAGCAGCAAACTGTTTTCAACATTGATAAAAATGTTTCTTAATGATTTCTGAAGGATCATGTGAAACTGAAGACTATTACAGGATATTACAAGAATAAACTGAATAAAATTACTTTTTTTACTTTTACAAATGACATTTTTACAGTTATTTTAAATATTTTAAGTTGTAAAAATAAATCTTTTAATACTGCTGTTTTGACACTTTTTTTTAATCAAATAAATTTCAAAAACATTTCAAAAACTGTATCAACACCTACCTTTTCAAAGAGTAGAAATATGATTTAATTAAAATCAGGGAGAATGCTTGCTGGCTTTTGTGGTCTAAACTAACTGTTCTTTTCTTGCTTGTGTGTAGTGTGGCCAGGGGCTGTGAGGGCTCCTTGGGGAGACTCCAGACAAGCCCACACAGAGAATGCTGGAGGTGCAGGAGGAGAGACCACCAGCAGCAGCAGTAGCAGCAGCAGCCACGGCAACCACCGCAGCTACCGGAACCACAGGAAACGCTTCAGGCAGGAAGGAGAGGGCCAAAGAACGGCAAGAGGAGGGCCAGGACTGCAGCAGCCCTGTCGCAACCCCCAGCACCGGGCCCCGGAGCACCCGGGCCAAAACTACACCCACCCCTACACATACACACACCCCCAGTCCCCAACAGCACTCTACTGCTCCTGCCTCTGTCACCCTGGGACTGACGTCAATGCATTCCAGCAACCCCAAAGTGAGGAACTCTCCATCGGCTAACACTCAGAGGTGAGAGAACTGTACAAACCATTCCTTGAAACCAAAGCTTAATTAGCTTTGTACTGTTATATGTATATACATGCACTACAGTTTGAAAGAAATTAATAGTTTTATTTTAATTAATTTTATTGTTGTTTTTTTTAGCAAGGATGCATTAAATTAATCAAAAGTGACAGTAAACACAATCATAATTTATGTTTCAAATAAAAACTATTAATCAAAAATCATATAAAAATGTAACATGGTTTCTTTAAAATTATGAAGCAGCTGTTTTCAACACCAATAATAATAAGAAATATTTCTTAAGCACCAGATCAGCATATTAGAATGATTTCTGAAGGATCATGTGACACTGAGGACTGGAGTAATGATGCTGAAAATTCAGCTTTGGCATTACATGAATGAGTTTCATTTTTAAATATTAACGTAGAATTTTTTTTTTAAAAGCATTAAAAAAATCTTACAGACCCCAAACTTTTGAACGATAATCTATATAGAAATAAAATAACAAAATGCTGAAATTAATAATGCAAAAAATGTTTGGTCTGTTCATTGGGGCACGCACAAATTTTATAGAAGTGAATCGGTTTGCAGAGAGCTTTAGGAAAGGTGTGGATTAACATTCATTTATCATTTTCAAGAATGCTGGAAGCAACATTCGCCATTTTTATGTTATTTTATTTAAGAAATAATTATCAGTGATGTCAGCAGTCGACTAGCCGTCCAGCAGTCCTTTTACCGAGATGTTTTGATTTTGGAATATATGTAGTATTGCACATCTCTAATATTAATAAAAGATTGTTTTTTGTTTTATCTCTAATTTTACCTCCCCGAGTAAATGCATTCACAAGCAGTTTTAATGCAGTTGGGCATAGTATTAATTCACCACTATCTTATTACACCATTCTTAACTGAATGAGGAGGAGTAATTGTTGTTTTAATTTCTCCTTAATGGAGATGCACCACATCAGCGAATCATTTGCTGCTCACTTACTTGCAATTCCCACCCTCCTTATGGCCATTGAGCTGTCTCTTATGGACAGGAAACCAGTGCATGCTGAAGTAACTGCGGCACAAGTGCAGGGCAAACTGTGCCCTCAAGGCAGAGCTGGACCTGGAAAGCTTCCAGAGCCTCATTGAGCATTTGAGAAACTGACCCACTTCAGCGCAGCCAGAGCATATACATCCCGCCCTGCTGGACGCTGGTTCCAAAATGGTTGCTCTTGCTGATTCACAGATCTGGAATTGGTTAAGGAGTCGGCAGCGGGGCTCCTGGGAGTCCTTCAGAGAACGCTATGGCCCATAGCCTAATCACAACCCATTTTGTATACGTTTGCGGCTGCTGTCCAAAGCGTTTGGATTTTGTCTGAATGCTGGAAAATATTTTGCATTGTGCACAGAGCTCTGAAACACGGCCATGGCCCGTGAAATTGGTACATCACATTTGGAAAGCAGTTTGCCTTTCCAGGCTAACATTAGGATCCAATATGTTCGCAGTGGACAAATGAACATGAGTTTTACTGCCAAACTCAAAGGTGTCCTACAATGACCAGCCCTTACCTTTTGCGTGTAACTGGTTTCCATGGTTCCCATGGAGGCTAGCTTGTGGAAGATCTGGTTTGACGGGTTTTGATTAAATATTAACCTGGCACTCTGTCAACAAAGAACAGGGCTGTACTGGAAGCTCCTGACACTGACGAATTCCATGTGTGTATGTGTGTGTGTGTGTAAACACACTTGGCAATAAAGCTCTTTCTGATTCTGGCTAGGACAGAAGGTCACTGAGAGCACTGTAATTGTGTCAGTGATACACGTCAAGATTTTCCTCTTATTATCGAATGGCAGGTTTTCAGGGTGTGGTGGCTGTAATCGGTCAGTCAGCTGTTAAGGTATGACTCAATTGTCTGCTTTTTCATTCTGGCCTAAGTGGTGTTCTTTACTAAAGAAAGGGGAGTTAATAGGATTCCGCTGGTTTTCCACTGACAAAGTGGAAATGGCAGAAATGTTTCTTATGTTTTCTAAAATCTTGTTTTGTGTTCCTGATGTTGCAGTATATGGAACTATTGAGGAAATGCATTTTTTGGCTTGTTTCAAGGTAATATAAATGGGTAATATAATCTCAGTGTGACAGTTTAAAATTTATAAATCAAAATATACAAAAAAAAAAAAATAGCAAAAGTTTTTTTTTTTTTTTTTTTTTTTTTTAGTAAGAAGTTATTGTTTTTAAAGAAATCAGTAATTTTATTAAGCAAAGTTGCATTCAGTTGATGCATGTGACAGTAATATGTGACTGAAATCCTGGAAAAACGCATCAGGTTTTCCACGAAAAAAATTTGGCAGCACAACCGTTTTCAGGGTTGATGATATAAAAAAATTAGCCATAAGCACCAAATCAGCATATTAGAATAATTACTGAACGATCATGTGACACTGAAGACTGGTGTAAAGATGCTAAAAAGATTCAACTTTGCATCACAGGAAAAAAAATAAATTGTGTATTGTAATGATATTTCACAGCATTACTGTTATTACTGTATTTTCGATCAAATAAACTCACCTTAGTGAGCATAAGAGACTTCTATCAAAAGAATTAAGCACTGATTAAAAATTAAAAATCGCAGACCCGAAACTTTTGAACGGCAGTGTACATTTAAAAAAAATATATTTAATGAATTTTAAACATAAATAAACATAATAAAACATTTTTGGCACAGTTTGCAATACTAATGTTCAAATCATCTCAGAAAATTACACCTTAAAGCTTGTAACACTTAAACACATAATGCATAAAAAACAAATGCAACGTGGTGACATGAAGGCAGATTACATTACTATTAATAGATCCAAAACACTCTCGAATTTGGATATTGTTGACTACTATTAAAATATTGTTTCATGTGAAAAATATTTAATGTTCATTATTGTCTCTATTCAGCAGTGCCAATGTTTTATTAGTGCTCACATCATTGATCTTGACCATCCAAACTGTGTGCGCTGGGTCATTCTCACCCATTCTTCCTTTCACTTTTCTCAGCAGTCCGAAATCCAAGCAGGAGGCCATGGTGAGGTCGCCACCCGTGATGTCCCCCTCTAGCGCTGCACAGATGGACTCCAAACTGCCCAACCAGGGAAAGCAAGGGGGAGCCGGCAGCCAATCACAGCCATCTCCTTGTGACCCCAAGTCACTGAGTGGAAGCCACACACCCAAAGGTCCCCAAGGCCCCATAGGGAGTATGGGACTCAAAAATGGACAAGGCCTGAGTTCAGGCAATGGGGCAAAAGTCAAAATTAAAAGAGAGAGAAGCACTTCAGTGGAGTCATTCGAACAAAGGGATACAGGAACGCCAAACAATGAAGGGGACCAGAAAGGTAAAATAAAGTGTGATTTTGTTTGTACTTTTTGAATTATGAAGCTGATTCAGAGCTCTTGTATCATTCATTAAAGGGATAATTTACCACTGTGGTTTTAGATTACATCTAGTGTGGTTTTAAGCATCTCCAGTATCTTGCCTTACTATGTTGGTCAGGTAATTTATATTGAGCGGTGTCGTGATGTGCAGTTATTTTTGCAACTCTGAATATTATGATCATCCTGTGGCACAGAATGATACTGTTACCACCTTGCTTTGTCATTGAATGGTCATTAATTTTTGTGCATCAGGCCCACTCTCAGGAAAATGAGCAGTATCTGCGAACTTCCAAGAGATAATATTTCTCACCTCAGGCCCGTGTACTGTAGTGCAGTAACCTGCATAACACAATGAGATTAATGGTCAACCAAATTATTGTTGTTATTATTATTATTATTATTATTATTTAACGGCCAAATCTTTAAATATACTACCTCCGGTGCTTAAAAATGTGGTTACAGTCTTGCAAAGTACCAGTGTTTTTTTATTTTTTTTTTATTTTTTATCATTGCTAACCCTCAAGCACTATATTATGCAGCCCTCTCATAGTAGGGAATTAATTTACTTATATGTTTGGTAGTATCTGGTTATTTTATTGCTGCCTTGTAATAAATCACATGTTATAACTGGATGAATCAACTTCACATAGAGGAAAAATTAATAAACATGATATTTTTTATGTATTGTATTTGCCCTGTCAAGCAAAAGTATAAATGTGATGAAATACTGATCAAGAATGCAAGATAGTCTTCTGTTGTTGTTTTTTTTTTTTTTTACTTTCAAATAGATGCAAAATGCATATTAACTATATAAACAGAATGCTGCAGAACTGCGACATCGTATTATTGACATATTCATTATTTATAATGGCTAATAATATTATTTTACAGTTTTTGAATTACATACTAAACTGACTCAGGGACTTTAATAAGATTATTATTAAATAATAATTTTAACTTTTATTTTTATTTTTTTTATATCCCATGTTAATTTAAAAAATAATTTTACCTTGCTGTATTTTTGTTTATTTGTTGTTTTTTTTGTGTTTGCAATTTTTATATTATTCCAACTTCGTTTTTGTAATGAAGATAGCCTTAGATGCTGGCATGGCAATACAAATAAATAACTACTACACACTAGACTGTGTGAACCTTGAAGTATGTGATGGGAACGGGTATAGCATGATGTCCAGAGAATGACCCAATAATGTCTTTTTGTCCTTTTGTAGTGCTGTGTTATCATTTTCATATGCTTCTGGATGCACGCTCTCGTCTCTTTGTGCCCATATATAGCATATGGCAAAGCTCCATTATGAATGACCTTTTAATGACCCAGAATGCAAACGCACACCTTATCCCAAGGGCCACACATTTTCGCTGGTTTCCTTGTCTCATGTATGCGTTTATGTACATGTTTGCCCACCTCCACAGGGTTGCTCTGAGGGCTGTAGTGATGCATGAAGACATCCACACCCCTGTATGTTTTCTAGTGGCAGCATCACTGGATAAGCCTGGTTTAGGAACGCCAGGGAACAAACCATTTGGTTTGCTGAGTGAGGGGGAGCCACCTTGCTTTTTTTTTTTCTCCCCCTTTTTTTTAGGATGGTGTGCATGCCAGTCTGAAGGACCCCTGCTGGTTAATACCACTGCATAAACATATTTCATAGTGAGGCTCAAGAATTTTTTTGTTCTTTTGTTTCAGTTTCTTTCTTCTTCTTTTTTTTAAACCAGCTCCCCACTGTTAAATTTTTTTTTGTGGTTAATTCTTGAGGTGCAGCATGTAAAGAACATTAAAGACCGTTAGTTTGTGTTTAAATGTGTATGTTTCAAATGGTGACTTTGATGTTTGTCAGAAATATTTTGTCCAGTAGCAACCTGTTTGGTTTTCTTTGTGCTTGTATGCTCACAGGGAGACAGCTTGTAAGGCTGTTTGGTGTGCTTGTTTGTGTTTGTTCAAGCTGTCGAGAGTTTGCTCTTGCCGTTTGAGCTGTGTGTGTTGTCTGTACACAGGAAGTCTTATATCTCCACTTCTGACCCGAATGTGTCCTAGTTTCAGTGAGATGTTGTGGTCTGAGAACTAACCAGCTGGATAGACACTAACAGTAGTGTGACTGTATTGTCTTTTTAAAGCCTTGTTCACACTGACAGCGATTTCCCCCCCCCTTTCTCCTCACTGGAGGTCAGCTGGTTTGGTTGTTGTAGGTGTTCTTTTTAACTCCTGGATGCTTTAATGTTATTGGTTGGCTGCACAACTGGCCATAAATGTTGAAAATCTGAACAAAAGTGATGAGCTTTTCCAGTAAAACGAAGACTTTATTCCATAAAAATAAATAAATTAAAATGTAATGGGTAAAAATGTAATCATATCAGTCTTGAGAGTATATGTAATTGTAAAAGCTAATAATTCACAAGTGGTTGGGTTGCATACAGTTATTGTACTTCTGCTTCTCCAAAATGTTGAGAACTGGCCTGTGGTTTCATGACATTTTAATGGTGACTAAGAACTTCCTATGTGTCCAAGAAAAGTTTTATTCTTTAATTCTGGATAGAGTTATGTGTGTATTTTTGGCTCCATGTTATCTAAAGTTTGTTTAAGCCATCCTAGACTCCTTTCACAATTTCATAACAGCCTTCATTGGTCAACACACAGCACTTTACAGACAAATGTGGAATTTATAATAAATAGAAATCACAGTATACAGTATTCATGTTGATGTAAAACTTTGAGGACTGTTGCTCAGACTAAACCTTGTCAGGTACTACACCACGCTGCCATTGGTTATTTTGTTGCATTTACTACCCACCTTTTTGTTTGAGAAACAACCCCACAATTTAGTAGTAGTGTATTTCACAGCAGTAGAAATCATATGGTAATCTTACTCTTCTGTCTCTCTAAAGAAATGGGCAGTAGAGCGAAAAGGTTATGTGTTGGAGAGCGACGGTTGCCCTACAGCGGCGCAGATTGGTGTTCAGGAGGAGAGAGCGATGAAGACGACCCAGGATTCTTCAGTATGTAGCTTCACTATTTCATTTTTTGTTTTATAATAAAATTAATTTAAAGTGTAAAGCAGTTTTTACCATAAAAATGTAGGTATGAAATTCTTAATGGTAATTGTCACCTTGTGGCAAAGATTTATTATATAATAATAAGAAGAAATTGACTTGTGATTACTAATTCAATTTACAAACTAATGATATTTGAAGTCTTTCTTTTAGCATCACTAAACAGAGTGATTGCCAAAATAGATCTTATTGCTGATGCTATGTGATAATATCTATAATGCTTATGTTTTGCACAGACTGTAACTCCGCTGACATAAAGCCAGATCCAGGTGCTCTTTCTGCCTCTACACCTACCCACAATACAGTAGGGGGACAGAGCACAACGTCTGAATTGGGGAGTGGGCAGAAACCAGGGTCAAAGGTCGTTTACGTCTTCACCACAGAGATGGCCAACAAGTAAAGATTTCCTGTTTTTTCTTTATCAGTGGTGCTTGTCATAATATAAATGTGAACCTGTGCTAATGTTTTGAAACGATGCCATTTTAGCACTGCCCTCTGGTCAGGGTTTCCGCGGGTGCTTAAAAAGTCTTAAATTTAGTTTCAAATTTAAGGCCATAAAAAGTATTAAATGAAAGTCTAAAAGGGATAGCTCACCCAAAATTGAAAATTACCCCCATGATTTACTCACCCTCAAGCCATCCTAAGCATATATGGCTTTCTTCTTTTTTCAGATGAATACAATCGAAGTCCTGGTTCTTCCAAGCTTTATAATGGCAGTGAATGGATGATACTCAATAGTCCAATAGAAGTCCAATAAACTGTGGCAATCCACCATTTAAAAAAAAAAAAAAGGTGCTACACACTACTCTGGGCGTGGGGTTTGGGGTTAATAAAGGCATCCTGAAGCGAATTGATGCGTTTTCATAAGAAAAATATCCATATTTAAAACTTTATAAACCTTCATCTCTAGCTTCCACTAAATGTTATGCGTGTACATAAGAGAGTTGCAGTCCAGCAGAAATGTATTTATTTTTTTATTTTTATTTTTTTGTGAAAACCTGTATCTGAACTGTAGGCTATATCATAAGTTTTGCTGTCATTTTACAGTTTATGTTACGATAGACATTGCCCTACCCTGCTCATATTATATTACTTTTACTTGTGCAGGTCTTAAACAGTCTTAAAATACATTTTAAAAGTCCTGCAGATACCCTGCAGGTACACTGCTTAAATGCTGTTGTTTTGTTGAATCATAGTGCCATGCTTTTGTCAGTTCATAGAACCAAATCCAACTATCACAATCTCTCTCCTTCATATTTCTTTTTTGCTGTGCTATGAAATATCTGAAAGTATTAGTGGTAAAAGATGAAAGCATTTAAGCACTGACAGCAACATGTTTGCCTAAACTAGTCCCTCAGTTGGCAGATATTAGAATGCCAAATGTTAGTGACAGGATGTGTCAGAAACTTTGTCAGACGTTGTGACCATAACGAAAGTCTCCCACAGAGCAGTCCCATTACTGCTCTGCCATCACACTAGATGCTCTGCCATTTCACTAGCCCAGTGTCAATTTCTTCTGTGTGACTATTTGTCCATCTTTTCTAGCACTGTTGTATATGTGGCTATGGCCAGTTGCATGGACAGTCACAGTACCCATTACTAGTGTGTAATGTGGTGGGAGTGAAATAAATATGTTCTGTAATAAAGCTAAAATGGGTGTTTTCTGTGCCACTATCATCATTAAACAGTATTGCTAAAAAGTTTTTATGTTGCTTGAGCCAGTGTTGTTTGTCTGTCTATTTGGCATGCTCAAACAAACAGCAATTTTATAATAGCACCACAGATACAGATTGATTATAACTTTCAAGAAAATCAACCAACAAATGACTTTGAGTTGTGACAAATGAGTTTTCTACATATTAAACTTGGATTGACAAAAGTATTTTACATGAAAATAATTAAACATTTCAGCTTTAAATTAGACACTGAAGATAAGTCTGTTTTTGGTCAGGAGAGTTATGCAATGCTTTGACTGTAATTTCTTCCCATCTCAGGGCGGCAGATTCAGTCATAACGGGACATGTAGACAATATCATCACTTACCACATGAATAATATCTCTAATGGCAAGGGTGGAAAGCCCCAGCTACCCCTGGTAAGAAAGGACATCACTGAATTGTTTACACACTGTCACTAAATATGTTTGCTGCTAAATGTCAAGATTTTCACAGACAGATTAAAAATGTCTATTTTATTGTGTCTATTTTATTTATTTATTTATTTTTATTTTTTTCAGAACAATCAGATTGGGTCCCTCAGAAGTGACATTAAACAACAAGGAGTTCCTTCCCAGCAACAGCCCTCATCTCTCGCCAGTGATCAGAACCACCAAGCAGCCTCTAAAGTAGCGCAGTCAGGCCAGCAGCAACAACCTCAAGCGCAACCCACCCAACCTCAGCAACCAACCCAGGGGGCAAAACCAACTAGCCTGCCTCCAGACAATGCACCTTCAGCTGGTTTGGACTCTAAGAGCCTCCCCAGCAGTAGCCCACAGGATGGTGCTGGATCCCATGATGGTAGCAACTCTGCAGGGACACCTGGTAGCCAGGCCTCCAACCAGCCTTCCAATGCTGGCCCTCAACAGAGCTTCCCATCCCTAGATTTACCTAAAGGGGCAGATGCTAAGCTCACAGCTCAACACCACCAGCAGCTGGCTCATGAAATCATGTCTAGCATGGGGGACAACCCTGAGGGCCTTTCCCAAGAGCAACTTGAACACAGGGAACGTTCCTTACAGACTTTACGTGATATACAGCGAATGCTCTTCCCAGATGACAAGGACATGGCTACCATGGGCCAATTGAATATGGGTGCACCCCCACCTAATTCAGCAATGATGGAAGGAGGACCCAAGAAAACAGAACAAGGGCCTCTACAAGCCATGATGGCCCAGTCAAAAAGCCTTGGAAAGCCAGGTGGTCCAGGAGGACCACGTCCAGATGGGCCTCCCTTTGGTCCACCTGGTCCTAGAGACATGCCCTTTTCTCCAGATGATCTTGGACCCCCTCCACCAGGTCCAGGACCTATGAACTCACATCCAGGTGGAGAGCATGGAGACCATTTGACCCCAGAGCAGATGGCCTGGCTAAAACTGCAGCAAGAGTTCTATGAGGAGAAGAAGCGTAAACAAGAACAAATGCAGCATAGGCCAATGGGAGACATGATGCTTCATCAGGGTGGACCTAGAGGAATGATGAGAGGCCCACCGCCACCCTACCAGATGAATCCTGGAGAGGTGTGGGGCCCTGGTGGCCCTGAACCATTCCCTGACCAGATGAACATGGGCCCCAGAGGGATGCATCCACACATGCAGAGGATGCCTGGCTTCCCTGGCATGATGAACCCCGACATGGAGGGAGGGCCCAATACTATGCCCAGACCTGGAATGAACTGGCCTGATGATATGCCAAAAATGGGGGATGGGAGGGGATTCCCTCCTGGGCAAGGCATGTTTGGAGGTCCGGGTGGAAGAGTGGAAAGATTCCCCAATCCTCAGTCAGTACAGGAAGCTATGTTCCATCAAGGTATGGGTGATAAACAAGGCATGGGACTGACACCTGGCATAATGATGGAGATGAATCGAATGATGGGTAATCAAAGACCCATGGAGCCTGGAAATGGAGGTGGCATGATTTTTCCCAGAATGCCAGGTGATGGTCCCATGAGCCCCTCCTCAAGAATGGAGTTTGTGAAAGGTCTTGGTCGAGACATGAATGAATTTGGCATGGGCCCTGGAAACCTCAATGTAAACATGGGCCCTAGCCCTCAGATGATGCTCCCTAAGATGAGAGAACCACCAATGAACCTTAGTCCAGAGGAAATTATGAAGATGAGGCAAGGTGGAGGTCCAATGCCTGACAATGTAGTTCCTTCACAGAGAATGATGCAGGGGCCTCCTTTCCCTGACCAGCCCCATGCAGGAGACCTCAACATGGGACCTAATCGACAATTCCCTGGCATGTGTCCCCAAGGCCCTGGAAGTCAAAGATGTCCCAGAGGCGAGCCACCCTTCGGTCCTGACCAAAGAGGAGGTAATGTGGGTGGAAATGGTCGTCTTAGTCACATGCCTCATTTACCACCGAACCAGGTTCCCAACAGCTCAGGGCCTCCACCTGGCCAGAGAAATATGAGTCGTAAACCCTCAGACCTGAATGTCCAATCTGGCCCTGCAAACTCGCCCAACGTCAATGTCAACCCGCTAAAGTCACCAACACTGCGGCAGGTCCAGTCACCAATGCTGGGCTCGCCATCAGGTAACCTCAAATCTCCACAGACACCGTCCCAGCTGGCTGGTATGCTTAGTGGACCATCAGCTGCAGCAGTAGCAGCAGCGGCAGCCATTAAATCTCCTCCCATGATGGGCTCAGCAGGGGCATCACCCGTCCATATGAAGTCTCCTTCGCTTCCTGCCCCCTCCCCTGGCTGGACGTCATCACCCAAGCCACCCATGCAAAGCCCAGGAATCCCTCAGAACAAGCCTCCCCTTAGTATGACATCACCAAATATGATGGGCAATGTAGAGCAAGGTACAATAAAAGTTGTGTCTAAACAAATGTCATGATTAATCTTTATGTATATTGTAGGTTTACTTTTTAGTCATTGTACATATGGCATATTTTTATGTGGAGCCAGTCTTTATTCATTGGTATGTAAGTCTGTTGGGACTTTCATAACACTTTACTTTGATGGTCCCCTTTAGACTATCTGTTGACTATAGGTAACTTTGCAACTGCATGTCAATTACCGAACATTAGCGTATTAGTGCACCAGCTATCTAATATCTGCTAACATCTTATTTTTATTGGTTGCCAGACACTGGAATGTTGAACAGACATTCAACTGACTATATTAATTTTGATTATACTAACCCTAAATTCCACTAACCCTAACCATGACCTGACAGTCTACTAATACTTTAATGAGAGTTAGTTGATAGATAGTTATTTATACTAAACAGAATGTCTGACAATTGTTTTCATTTGATCAATTATTCCTGCCAATTACACTGTTACAGCAGGACTTTTTAATAAAGTTTTTGTTGCAGCTATTGACCTAAGAGGTGTCAAATAAAAGATCATTGGTAAAAGCTCTTCTTCCATCATCTGACATCTCTCTTCTGTTAACCTCCTCTGCCCTCCTTTGTTCTCAGGTGGTAATCCTCCTCCCTCAGCTCCTCCTTCCAGTAGTTCCTCCAGTCAGCCAGGTGGCATGAATGTGCCAGGAAGTCTTCCATCCAGCAGCCCCTACACAATGCCCCCAGAGCCAACGTTATCCCAAAATCCTCTTTCCATCATGATGTCCCGCATGTCCAAGTTTGCAATGCCCAGTTCTACACCCCTCTACCATGATGCAATCAAAACCGTGGCTAGCTCTGATGATGACTCGCCACCTGCTCGATCGCCAAACCTGCCATCTATGAACAACAGCATGCCCGGTAATGTCTATAAGAATTAATGAAAATGGAGTAGTTTTTATAGTGGCATTTTCTGGAGGCCCTTTCCACTAAATCAAAATCTTTTTTGTTCTCTTTATAGGTATGGGTGTGAACCATCACCCAGGTCATCCTCGAATGATGACTCCCAACTCTTCTGGCCCCATGCCTTCCCTCAGCCCAATGGGGATGAACACTATGGGCTCCCAGCCACTTTCCCATGGCATGCCAAACCAGATGCCCTCACCCAATCCAATGGGCCCTAATATGCCTCCTCACTCAGGGCCTATGGGTCCAGGCATGATGGCTCATGGTATGATGATGAACCCAGTCTCCCAAGACCCTGGCATGGGCAACAACCAGATGATGCCACAGGGGCGTATGGTTCTTCCTCACCGAGGACAGGGCTTCCCTCCAGGACAGTCACCTCCACAGCAGGTCCCCTTTCCTCACAATGGTCCTGGGCACCAGGGTGGCTTCCCTCATGGGATGGGTTTCCAGGGAGAAGGGGGCCCACTGGGCAGGATGGGCAATATGCCTCACGGACCTGGTGGTGAGCCAGGTATGTGTAAACCTAACACTCCAGGAGGCCAGGAGTTTAATAACATGCCGGGTGTCTTCAATGACTCGGATTTACATGAGGTCATGCGACCAGGTGCGTCAGGTATCCCCGAGTTTGACCTCTCTCGAATTATCCCTTCTGAGAAGCCTAGCCAGACTCTTTCTTACTTCCCTCGTGGTGGAGATGCCCCTGGTGGGAAGCCACCACATCCGTCTGGCCCACCTGGCTTTCCCCAAATGCAGGGGATGATGGGTGAGAGCAATCCAAGGATGGGCCTCCCTATGCAGGGAATTGGTGGTCCTCCTGGCCCTGGACATATGGGACCACAGGACATGCCCATGGGTCATCCAGGCCACAACCCCATGAGACCCCCAGGTTTCATGGGTCAGGGTATGATGGGGCCACAGCACAGGATGTTGTCTCCTGGCCAGCAGCCAGGAATGATGGGAGGCCCTGGAATGATGCAAGGAAAGGAAAGGCCGATGTACAACCACCCTGGCCCTGTGGGCTCACCTAACATGATGATGTCACTACAAGGGATGAGCGGTCCTCAGCAGACTATGATGATGCCCTCTCAGATGAGGCCTCGAGGAATGGCAGGAGATATGGGGATGGGATTTAACCCTGGCCCAGGGAACCCTGGGAATATAATGTTTTGAGCCTCCACTACAGTTATGAACAGTCAGGAAACTGTGTAACCTGTGAAATAAAAACCTTCGTAATGAAAGACAAAAAGAAACTCTGTGTTCTTAAGCAGATATATGTGGAAACCAGGACATTTTCTGTGCACATACACACCCTGACACCTGGTTAGAATAAGGTTTATAGCTTACACAGTGATGGGTATCCATCACATACAGATGGATGTGTTCACAGGGAATCTTCTCATTTAACAGGAGGAAGTGTGAGAAGCTAATTGTGCTTTCCTCAAAGTTGGGCTCAGGTCCGGCACTGTTTGGAATGGACTATTTTCCGATAACTTGGGAATGTATATGGAATTTACAAGACCGACTCGTGACGAGGATATTTGTTTGACATTGTGGATAAGGTGCCACATATAAAGTCTACAGCAAACCAAGTATGAACGTTTAGGGGTTTCATTGTACTTTTATACATAGGTGGAAACCAAGAAAGATTGTTGGAAAAAAAAAAGTCCAAGAACTGAAAGAACAGACATGAAAGTTGAAAAGTCAAGGAACATTTTGTCACAAGGTGCACCGTCTTGGCTATATGTTTACATCTCATCGCATCACTTCCCTCCAAACAGGAAATGCTCTTTGTATGTGTGTACTGTACTTGTGTTGTTAAAGGGATTCTACCAGTGATTTCTATAGTTTTTTTTTTTTTTCATCTTCATTTGTAAAGGGGGGATTGAGGTGGTTGTTTGTGGACAGTAGGTGACACAACACCACCACAAAATGCTGTGTACTGTGGGGCGTACAGAATATTTTAAAATTTAATTTTCTTTGCTACTCCAGTGTATGATAAAACCAAACTAAGACCTCATACAGATCATAGTATTATTAAAAAAAAAGCACAAACAAGAATTAACTGTAAAGAATAAAGTGTTTTCTTTTCTCCTTTTTTTATTGTAGAGAAAAACACTTTTTGACAGTCAGTAGGAGCAGTAATCAGATGTATGCAGTGTGATCTCCCGTTCCTGTTTTAGAAACTCTGTAAGCTGGTCTGGGTACAGGTGAGGGTGACTGTGGAGGGGCATTTTTGAACCCCATGAACCAGCACTCAGTTCTGCAGTGACGCTCAGGCTTCTGTCTGTATATCCGTGTCTGTCCAACAAGGACTGCAGTCAGGCTGTCGCTGTTTACCACCACTGCGGAATACATTGAAAAGATTTTTTTTTAATTGCTTGGCTGTGTACAGCTATAAAGTGCAGTGCTGACAACATCTGAGCTACTGGAGGGTGGGCTTTCTTTCTTTCTTTTTTTTTGTAGAAAACAAATGACTATTAAAACAAAAAAAGAAAAAAAGCTAATAGGTTGTCCTCTTGTCCCTGCCCCTCCTGTGTTGATGCTCGTCATGTGTAACTCCATTGAATTTGGTACTGAACCACTTCCTAAGGCTGGGCTGTGGTGTTGGACGACAAATAAAATATATTGTTTGGTATAAAGAGTCTCAATGCCTTTGTGTGTATCTCATGGCTATTAATGGTCTTCCTCTACCCCCTAGCGGCAGGTTGTTTTCCTTTTAAAAACATTTTGACTGCCAGCTGCACAAAGCCATCAAGACATAGGATTATTTGGGATCTGTTGTTATTTGCATTTGATGATATTTCCTTTAAGATTGAGTTGGGGGTGTAACATATTTACTCCAGTTTAGGGGTGGTGTAGCAAGTGTTTAAATATATAATTTGGTGCTAGAATGTTGTAATGTCAATTTCACAAGATGATGCATTTTATCTTTTTTGAGTGTATTGCAGGTTGCTTTGCATAAAACCATCAGGTAAATCACAAATATGTGATTACTTTGGATTTATGTAAAATGTCTTTGATGCTAATTGATTGCTCATTTGTATATGTGGTGAATTCATGCTTGGCTGACCATGGCTTGACTCTCCTGGAAGCAGAACAGTCCTATTCCATTCTGTTTCTTTTCGCAAGATCTTTAAAAATGTAGGCTGTTTGCTGTGGTGCAATAATGATCCAGCACATGTTGCACTTACTGATGGAGGAGAGTGCTCTCCATTGCAGGGCTAATTTTAGCTGAGGTTAGCTGAGATTTAGCAGCTGCTGCAAGGAGACTGGTTCACTTATTTGGTCCCTATTTATCCACAAGCACAAAATGTAAGGCACTTCAGTGTCACGATAACAACACATGACCTATTAGCTTACACAGAACATTCTGATGAGTGTAAGTTTTCTATACTGACTAGCATGGTATTCTAGTGGAGGGTGATTGCGCCATCTAGTGGGAGTGGTGACATGATTTGTTAGATGTAATTTTATGTTGTGGTTGTGTTGTTCTGATGGATTTGCTATTACTACAAAACGATTACATTTAAAAAGAACTGACCCATGTTTGTTCTGCAAAAGTCACTATATGCTGACATTTTTAGTTAGATCTTTAATGCAGTATATGTTAATAACAAAATCTGATACTGATAAAATGAAAGGTGGGGTAAGTGATTTCTGGTAGCCAGTGTTGATATTTCAAATCACCGAAACAAACACGCCCCTACCCCGAAAGGGTCTCACCCCTATTTTGATAGCGCCGCCCCACACATATGTACGCAACCCAGGCAACGTTTATAACACACGAGCATATACAAGCAAAGCCAGCATATATTAGTTCTGTAAAACAAAGCAAAACCAACATTACTCACCTATCTAGAAAAAACAAAGCAACCTCGGCGTCGGATCGCTGGCCTTCCCGCTCCTTGAGTCCTCTCCAGCGCTGGAAAGCTGATCAGATATTTACACAGGTCCTACTTCTTGCCTTAGCATAAGCCTTCATTTGTTCTGCAGACTGTTTCCTCTTTTGTTTTTTATCTGCCATCTCTAGCTTTCTGTCTTCGCTCGGCTCGGCTAATGTCCGTCCTGTACACTGAGCGCTCTCTCCTCCACATCATGAGTAGACACGCTCCTTACTGCTGATTGCCTTTAAGTTTGTTTTGGTACTCGGCCGTACTCAGTTTGCTAAAGCGTTTTTGAAAAAATACATATCCCACCTTTAAGAACAAACACATCTGTTTTTTACAAATATAGGAATAAAAAAAGAATGCAAAAGCTGAAACAACATAACATTGTTTTACATTCCTTTTTTCTTTCAAATTAACAGGCATAATATACACAGCTAAGCTCATCTGCAGATCTCATCACCCCAGATTTCACAGTTTAAATCACCCTTTCACTGGTTTTTTTTTTTTCTCTCTCTCTCAGAGCTGGCCTGTTATTACAGTCTCTGGATTTACAGTAATGTTACCATTTTTACAATAATATTTTAATGTTACATTTGTCTAACTCCATTGTCGTCTTTTTTACCCAACCAAAATGGGTTGCAGAGTCACAGTGAGTGTTGCAAAACTGCAAAACTTCCATTTCAAAATGTGAGCTCATCATCCGGTTTCTATTTGAAAACTGCATTTGACCAACTTGATCATTTTCTTATCAGCAGTCCAGAATGTTAACATGCTGCTATGATCAGCAAATATAAATTATATCATAAACATCAAGGAATCACCTGTAAGATCTCATTTACCAATAAGGATGCAAAAATAATCCAAAGTCAGTGAAAAACATCTAATCAGTGAATTATTACAGTGAAACTGGTTGCAGTCTGCTTTACTTCCATAATATGATGAATTTCAGAGTAAAGAGAAAAGTTTGCTTGATTTTTCACAATGCAGTCAGTTTCCAATGCATTACTCAAAATGCAATGTGACGAAAGGCATTTCAGAGGTGGAGCAAGTTTCTGAGTGCCGATGAAAAATTATGAAGATTTCTTTAGAATAACATGCACCATTGAAGTGTTCATTGTAGGAGCAGGAACAAGTATAAATGAGATTCCATTTTAATTTCATGTTGACTTTTTAAAGATGAATGACTTTTTTCAATGCATCACTCACATTATGCATTCGTGCAAATGTGTGAACCGATATTCTGGCTCAGTCTATCAGAAAGGAATGAAGTAAATGTTAGGTTAAGTGCAAAATCATGTAACCGTTTTCTGACTAGTGACCCTTTTTCAGATGCGATTGGTCAGTGCTATACTGCAAGGTCGTCAGGTCTCATGCGGCTGCTGGTCACGCTGCTCTTGCTAAACCTTCGCTTGTCCTCAACAGATTCACTGCTTAGAAAAGGAGGTGAGGTGCATGAGTTTGGCATCTCTGTCGGTGCATGCGAGAAGCTCAAGAAGTTGACCCCTAGGAAGTCTTGACCTCGATGGCGTTCAGTGACCATGTTCGCCGAGTTTTGCTGGTGCGCCAGTCGGTCATGAAAAGGTGGGCAAGTTGGGTGTATAAGTGAGTGTGCATGTATCTGTATAGTAGGGGAAGATGGTGGTGATGTCAGGCACTGATTGAAGTCAGGAGGTGGAGTGGAGGCTCGGTTTGGTGAGACTGCAGCCACGGTGGATGGTGTATTTGGTCGCTGTTTGGAAGCCTTATATCTTTGCAAACAACCCCTAAACTGCTTCCACGCCAGATGATACAGTTCCATGACGTTGAGCAATAGCGACACAGCTGCTACCACTAGCATAAACACAATGAACACATTCTTCTCCGTAGGTCTCGAGATGAAGCAGTTGACCAGATGTGGACACGGTGAGGCCTTACACACGTAGAGCGCATTGAGGAAGACTCCATAGATCAGGTACTGCACTATAATGAAGATCACTTCCATTACAGAGCGGATGAGGATGCTTAGTACGTATGTTTGTAGCAAAGCACCTTTCAATTGCAACTTCCCACCTCCGCCTTCATCCTCCTTCCCACAGTTCTTGTCTCCCTCTGGGTACTTTTCTCCATCTCTGTCTGTTTGCACTCCTTCTTCCTGCTCTTTCCTCCTCTTCTCCTCTCTGCGGACAATGTGCATCGCGTGTGCCATGTAGATGAGAGAAGGTGTGGACACGAACACAATCTGGAGCACCCAGAAGCGGATATGCGCAATGGGAAAGGCTCGGTCATAACAAACGTTCTCACAACCGGGCTGCTCCGTGTCGCAGGTGAAGTCTTCCTGCTCATCGCCCCACGAGGACTCAGCAGCTGTGCCCAGGACCAGGATCCGAAAGATGAAAAGAATGGTGAGCCACACCTTTCCCACCGAAGTGGAATGTTCCTGGACTTCTTCTAGAAAGTTCCCCAGCAGACTCCAGTCAGCCATGACCAGTCAAAAGAGCCTGACGAAGAAGAAAAAAAATAGTAGTGTGAATGAAGGGAAAACTTATCCTTTACTAAATTACTTTCATGCTGTAACAGTCTTCTGCTGTACATACTCATTGTGCTAAACCTTAGTACTAAAGGAGGCAAAAGTATTATTGAGGTGCTAGATGTAAACATGCCAACATTAAAAGGATATTTCACCTAAAAGTTTTAAATTGTTGTGCCCTCATGTCATTCCAAACCTGTGACTTTCTTCCTTCTGTGGAACATAAAGATATTTTGAGAAATGTCTGTGTTTTTTTTTGTCCATAATGGTAACCAAAACAGTTTTGCCATCATCCTTCAAAATACCTTCTTTTGTGTACTGCAGAAGAAAGTAAGTCCTACAGACTTAGGCCAACATGAAAGTGAATAACCAGTGAGTAAAATTTTTTATTTTTGGGTAAACTAGCTAAACTAAACTTCACTAGTTCTTTTCCATGACCTGTAATTGAAAAATGTCCATAGAAGTAATTTATGTAAATGACGTTGCCTCTACTGCTAATATGCTAACATGGCGCCAAAATTTGTGCTCTGAGACTTTTTGAAACCTGTAAAATCAAACATACACAGATAGAAAGGTTTGCGTTCATGTACTTGCATGGGTCTTTTCTCATTTGCATAGGCCTGAATACTGTTATTCATGAGAAAATCATATGCTGAAGAAGATCTAAAAGTTATAAATGACTTAAAGGTGCTCTAAACCAGTGGTTCCCAACCACGTTCCTGGAGGCCCCCCAACACTGCACATTTTGCATCTCTCCTTTGTCTGACACATCCAGTTCAGGTGTTGGAGTCTTTACTTATGAGCTGATGATTTGAATCAGGTGTGTTTGATAAGTTGACATGGAAAACATGCAGTGTTGGGGGACCTCCTGGAACATGGTTGGACACCACTGCTTAAAAGATTTTTACAAAAAGAAATAGTCATATGAGTTGCCTACCACCATGTTGGGATCACCATTTGATGACCATTCAAATTCTACTCGCCTTATATAATTAACTGCTCTAATACAGTTGCAAATATTGTGATTCAACAATTGCATATTGCATTAACTTTGTGTGTGTGTGTGTGTGTGATACGTTGCATCACACCAGAAGGTGTCAGTATGAAGTCTTGTTGACTAATGAAATTTCCCTAAAAGTTCATACTAGTTTTAATTAATTAATTTAGTTATTTATGTACAATAATGTAGTGTAGCAAAATTTAGGAACATACTGAAATTTTAACAACAATTAAGTGTTTTGTGCATTGTGCTTGGACACCTTGATGCAAAATCAACCTTCACAATAATGTTACATTATGACTGCTAGGCTGCATTTAGAATAGCATACTACCCTTACTATTTCTGCCATACTAAGACAAGTGAAAAATAATACTAGTAGTATGCAAGTATGCTATTTTGAACTCTGCCCTAGATAGTATAGTCATATACTGCACTGCCTTCTCATGCTATTATAAAACAAGGACAAATATGCAGCGAATGTATATTTGGGTTGTGTTTGTGTGTGTATATTTCTGTTCTTCGATACAAACTTTTCCCACACACTCAAGTGCTGGGAGTCTGGGAAAAGGAGACAGAAGAATTTGAGCAACCTGCTAAAAATAAGCAAAGAATATTTAGTGGCATTTGTCTTTTCTGGGTATTTGATGGCTGAACGTTTCCTGTTATCGTTTTAAAGCAACGTTGAATATTTTCAGCAAGTAACAGCTCCCATCAAGGAAGTTAATGAAGTATTTTGGCATCTTAAATTACGTTACACGTGTTTAAAACAGTACAGAACAACATGGAAAGACTTCAGCACACAATATTTAAAAATAGCACAATTAATTCTACACTCATCTGCTAAAGCTTGTCAAATTTAAATGTCATGGGAAATGTTCCATTGTCCTTTAGGCCAGGATGTGCTGGATAAAGTGTTACATTTTTGACTTTTTGACTTGAATTTTGTTGGTGCTTGTGTACCAGTTACACAGCGTAATGAACTTAATTGGTTTCTCTTTCTTTCCCTCTGGATTAATAGAGTTTAGCATCAGAGTCTCAGTCCTCAAGGGGGTTTATGGGAAGAGGGAGCCCAGAATACTCTCACCACTTTAACATGAGAACTTGGGTAAGACTGTGTGTTTAAGGGACAGTTTGTCTGTGTGGGAAGTATTGAAAAATATTTGGATGTAAATTTAACTGCGGAAACACACTGTGTAAATGGACCTTATTCGGATACACCCTGCCAGAAGTTTATCAGTCTGAACATTGATGCCCCACCAACATTATTTTAAGAATATGTTTCAGCAAGGAGGGAGGTTTTTAGCCTTTATCAGCTTTTTTCTCCAAAGTTCACCACACAGAATAAGCTTATTGCTTTATGACTGATTTAAAACAGTAATGACTGTTCATTATTCTTCACATAGCTAGTTTTGTTTATATAATATTGTTTGCAACCATATATATAATTTCTATAAATATTTTCTATATTTATAATGTTGTGAAATTACTGGGAAAGACAGTTTGGCATCAGATGTGGGAACCACGTCTTTAAAGACAGACTGAATGCGGCGGATTCACTATATAAGTGTGTCTCGCTCGGCCCCCCTTTAAGGAAACAATCTTAAACAATATAATTTCCCTCTTATAAGGTACTTCAAGACTCTGGGTCCAAGGAGGTTATTGGCACACTTGAAAGACTGTGGATTCAGTCTCTTTATACTACCGCGGTTGTGTCACAGAATGTAGGTTTAAGAGTTTTTAGGCAAGAATGTAGTTGTGTAGACTTCAAATATGTGTTTTTTTTAATAAAGATAGCAACAAGGTGGTCAGCAGCCATTCAGCACTCATGGCCTTATTCTATGTTGAATAAAGCCATGTCACATAAATTGCCTAAAGCCGAATCACAACCATGCTGATAAATGAGCAATATTGCACGACTACTTGTATTGCTCATATGTTATATTATTTTATGTTATAATGTTACAGTGCAGTGTCTTGTTTATTAGCATGGGAAAGGTGCTATAAATACTTTAACCATGTGATATGTATGTAATTTGCCTAGTAAGTTATCCTAATGAGTTAGTTGAAACTTAATGGTGGTGTAATTTAAAGTAAATAAAATAACTGGTGATTTGTCCATATCAGCCTATCTGAAGCTTATGTAAGCCAAACATTTACCCCTTTTTGTTGTTGTTGTTGTTGTTGCAGGGATCTTTTAGATCATGGGTCACCAAGTTGTACATCAACAGTCTAACTGTAATTGAACATTTCTCAGCGCTATTTATGTGTCAGTGAAATTTTCAGGAGGAAAGTGGTGAGACCTACTCCCTTCTCCACTTGTTTACCCGAGGAAAGGAGAACAATGTGGGAGTTTTTTTTTTTTTTTTTTTTTTTGCAGCAGGGGCATCTGGAGATAGATAGGAGCTGCTAAACAGATGTACAAACAGTCATCAAGAAGAGAACCATGCTCTTCCGGTCTCTGTTTGTCCTGTCTGTGTTCGTCTGAGTCAGCACTATGGCAGATGGTACAATAAAGAAATGTTACAATTTGAGTGGCTTTCCTCAGTCGCAGCTCATCACCATCTTTATGAACATTTCTCTGTCATGTTAACAGTATAAAATCAATTCTCTGCAATGTACTTCTCAAATAGACCATTTAGTTCAATCTCATATTATCGCAAATCATTTTCATTTAATAAAAACACAGTTCTGTACTCTTTTGTTTTTGTTTACAACAATAAAATCTTCAAATATTTGTTTCCTGTATTTTACTCTTATGCTATAAAACACATTTCATCATAACTCCTTTATAATCATCAGCATCTGTAAAATACACTTTAAAATCCCTTTAATGAGCCCTTATGGTTTCTGTGGAAACAGTTTACATTTGAACCTGTCACTCATTCGTCATCATTGTAACCGTCACGCATGACACAAATTATCATCATATTCCCCTTAACACATGCATTTACCTAAAAATATACATATTTACAATTTCTGAGTCTTCTTTGTGTAAATAATCACATTCTGGGGTACTTTTCTATTTACATTTAGATCGTTGGCCGAAATCATGACAGACCATCCGTTGCTCTACCTGTGAACTCTCGACAAACTCGTCTCCATTAACTTTTCCCGATTAACTCGATTTAACTTTAAAGATTTATTTGATCACAAACAAGCTGTTTGACTACAAACACATAAAAATTGTGAGCGTACATGTTTTAACGTGGATATTGACCTTTTTAATTTTTTTTTTCTTCATTTTTGTGAACACATACCTGGAGTTATCAGGAGAAACAAAGAGGACAAGCAATTAGTGCTTTCCTCAGTTGCAGCTCATCAACGTCTGGAGTAAACACAGCGCATCACTATGACAACCTGGCGCGTCCACTCCCCCTATTGGCTGAAACTGCTTTGTTTCAAACTCAGCATAGATGTGGAATTCAGAATCAGTATAATACAAACAGAGATTCTATATTACTAATATACAGTAAAATTTACTTTTTAAATTTAGATTCAAAATCCTGAAGATAAATCAGCACTGAGGGATGAGTCTTACACCGATTCTTTTGCATGATTGGCTTCTCCAAAACAACAACAACAACAACAAAATGTCTGTCTGCTCTTATATCCTTGAACAGATGGACATGTTTGGTTTACAGTCAAGAAATCAGAAGATGAGCTGTGGGAGCTTTTCCAGAAGAATGGGTGTGTACGCATAAGAGTGTGATCAGCAATTTAATGCAGCTGACAGCGTGACTGAAATAACTTGATGACATCTGGAAACTAAGAACAGCAAAAGGAGCAACAATGCCAAGCTTCAGAGAGTGAGTTTTGCCATACAATACTCCTTCACAAGTCTGTTCAATGCTCCCATTGTGTGTGTCTGTGTATTTAAAGATGCTCTCCTGAGAACCATCATAACCGTTTATTCATCAGGCTTTTCCTATTAGTTCCCAACATGTTAACTGAATAGAGAGACCTAATACTGATTCACAGCCAAAGTCTGCAAGGTTCGATTAAATTAGATCAGTGTAATACCTATTGAATTTCATATTCAGAATTAAACTGCGTGCCAAAAATATTCCTCAACTCCTTAGACTCTGATTAATGTCAGGAAGCCATCCATATTAGGAACATAGATATTTGAGTTATGTGACATTTCAAGTAATTAAATTTTTTTATTATATTTTTATATACATTTACACATATGTTTATAATTATATATTACATTTAACTGTTATATATAAATTGCTATATATATATAGGGGTGCCAATTTTCAATTTCAATAAAGGTATGAGACAAAAGTCTTTTGCATATTTATTTTTTTTGCAAGAAAAGTTCAACAATCATCCTTGTTGACTGCAGAGTGCCACAAAGAAGAAACACCCAAACTCAACATTTCTACCTTCATCAAATGCGGATGCTTTGATCTCATCCAATCATAATGCATATTCAAAATATATGTCCAACTATGTCCTCCCTAGATGCGTTTCTAAGTATTTAATGCAAATTATGTTCAGCAAGGTATAAAATAGCATTTCTTGTCTACATACACACATTAAATAGATTTCCTGTAATCTCTCAGCTCATCGAAAACTCAAGCATATTGAAGCACACAATACATATGTAATAAAATATGTAATTATTTGTAATAATAACAAGTAGATGGGTAATGGATGTATATAGGATACACACACACACACACACACACACACACACACACACACACACATATATATATATATATATATATATATATATATATATATATATTAATCAACATTTGAAGTGGATCAAAAAAGTTCATCAAAGGTGTCCTAAGTCAAGAACGCATTTTGGTTTTAGGATTTAGGACAACTTTGATGAAAGGTTTTTGATCCGCTTCAAATGTTGACTATTGTATTTATATGTATATGTTTATAATTGTTTCCATACCTTTAATAGTTGTTGGCCAACAGGTGTCTGTTGAAGATCCGACAGGTGTGTGTTTGTCTCTGTCAACTGATGGGTAAAGAATTGTCTGTTTTGTGATGATGCTTGACAGATTCTTGATCGCTCTGCCTCTTTACCTGAGAACACTGCCTGTCTCTTCTGCTGTTAGGATGTGCGATTAGTTGTCAGAACTACTCGGTGGACCGACAATCACCAAGCCTCAGAAACCTCCAGACTTCAGCAGAAGCTTCACTTTGATGTATGGTTCTGTTCATATGTTATGTGATCAGCGAGCCTGACTGAACGATCTGGAATAGAGTCAGACTGGTGATGCTTTCTTATTACTAGGGATGTTGAAGAGCTGAAGGAGGTATGTTGAAACCTCAACTTGAACTATGTTTTTTTTTTTTCTTTTCTTATTGTATCTTCCTGACAGGGCCGAGTTGTGGACACAAGGCTGTTTGCAGACAGATTGATCCTTGTTCACTTGTCTTCAGTATATTCCACAGACGGATGTTGAAAATGGACTCTTTATTACGCCGGTTGACAAAATGTAAGCTGTCTCCTTCAACGATAAAGCTCGAATTGATGGATGACTCGCTGTGGTTGTTTCTAGCTGTCCACAGTCTCTGAGTTTTAAGAAAGGAAAGATGAATGTCTTTATAGATGCTCACCTCTGTTGTTTCCACCCTGGAATGAATCTTCTGATATGTCTAATGTAAAATAAGCCAATCAGTTCAGTCTTCTCTTTAGATGAGACCTATTCCTCTCAGTGTCAGAGGACGACAGATTACAGACTTGCTGATAATCAGAAACAGCTGCTAGCAGGCCGATCACCGTCATGTACAATCTGGACATTCCCTCATACTCAAAGGACATGTTAAGAAATACCAACAGAGCCGTACCACCTCCTTTCCCTCCCTTTCCTTCTCCACCTCATTCTACTCCTCCTTCTCCTCTTCTTTCCCCTCTCCTCTCATAATGTCTGACTGCCACTCTGTTTTAGTTGGAGGAATATCTCCTCATCAGGAAGGAAAGTGAGATTGTATTGACAAACAATGGGGATTCGACTCAGGCTTGTGGTCTCCTGGTAATTATTTTGAGCTCTAGAAGGTTCATGCTACTCAACAGAAAAGTTAACTTATTTTCCTTTCAGATTTTTTTTTTATAAATGTCCCTGTGACTCAATAAAAATCCCATTAGGTAGATGTTACTGAAGCTTTAAGACTGTTTTATCATAAGATAGTGTGAAGAATGATACTCATCCATTATACAGCAGTATCTTAAGGCAGCACATTTTTTTTAAAGGTTCAGAATTCTTAACATATAAAATGAATGAGCTCATAAAAAAATCCCTGTGACTTTCATTTGCATTTCTAAAGCAAGAAGACCCCAATGTTAAAGTTTTTTTTTTTTTTTAAATACCAAACATACACTAAAACATCTGGGATTGGTAAGATTTTTACATATTTTTGAAGGAAGTTTCTTATGCTCAACCAGGCTGCATTTATTTGATCAAAAATACAACAAAATATTGTCAAATATTATTTCAATTTAAATCAGCTGTTTTCTATTTGGATATTTTAAAAATGTAATAGCAAAGGTAAATTTTCAGCAGGTTCACATCCTTCAGAAATCATTCTAATATTCTGATTTTCTGCTCAAGAAACTATTATTATTATTATTATTATTATTATCAATGTTGAAAACAGTTGTGCTGCTTAATATTTTGCTTTTTTTCAGTATTCTTTGATGAACAGAAAATGTAAAAGAACACCATTTAATTGAAAAAGAAATATTCTGAAACACAAATGTCACTTTTCTCCTTGTAGAATAAAAGTAAGTTAAAACGTAAGTGGGGTCAACTTTTGGACACAAAAGCAAGTAAATCAACATTTTGCATTGGAATCATTTGAACTATATTATCAAACTGAAATTTTGTTTATAATCAGTTTAATCATCAGTATAATCAAAATTATGAAAGCCATTAAATATCAGTGTGACACTTTGATGTCTGCCAAGCTATTAAAAGTGCCTTTTAAAGGAACATGAGGGATTTACAATGTATTACAATGTTTCCCATTGCCTTTCTCACAACCTTTTAAAAAGTAAGATGCCACACTACCAACTTGACAACAAATATCTCTTTTATAATCCTAAACTTTTATATGAGTGATGCAGGCACATGATGCATCCTCGGACATGGTATTGGCAATGGGACATTGAAGAGACCCACCATGTGACCGGACTAGCTTTGGGCCATTGTTCAGTTACATCAGTATGGAGTTTGCTTTCCTTTGTTCTGTTTCTGACACCAGTCTCAAGATTGTGATCTCTGATCAAACATGTATTTTGAACTCTAATCACAATATGAACAACAATAATAGTGTGGCTTGCCTTAACAAACACAACTAATAATACAAACTGATGTTGCTTCTGTTCCTTTAATGGGTCTCTAGAGGGTCTCTGGGTGCAGGAACCACTAAAGGTAAAGTGTGACTGTGTAAAAAATAACATTAAAGAGGTGTGTGAACTTGCAAGCACGATGTCAGACACTGTAATATGCTCTGGTCCCCTCCCTGCTTACCGTGGTGATGAGATACATAGCAGACTGTCGTCACTCAATGGCTGGATGTCTAAGTGGTGCCCCCAGAATAACATAGGTTTCGTAGACAATTGGACAGGCTTTTGGGGCAGACCTGACCTCCTGGGGTGTTGCCACTCTTCTCTCTAGAAATTTGGCACATAGTCTTAGAGTTTGTACTTGACTAACTGGGGCCCAGGTCAGGAAGCAGACAGACTGGCTAAACCGACCATCTGCTAGCCGCCTCACGTCACAGAATTCAGTTAATTCTCAGCACATAGAGACTGTTTCACCTAGATATCACACTATAGAGAGTGTGCCTGTTCCCTGAACTAGAAAATACAAAAAAACGTCCAAACCGATTTAGAGTAACAATTTAATTGAGGTTCAACAAATAAAAAATAGATGCAATATGGATAAACAAATGATAAAGCTTGGCTTATTGAATATCAGGTCCCTTTCTACGAAAGCACTTTTTGTAAATGATATGATCACTGATCATAACCTAGATGTGCTCTGTTTGACAGAAACCTGGCTAAAGCCTGATGATTACATTATTTTAAATGAGTCTACCCCCCAAGATTATGGTTATAAACATGAGCCACATCCAAAAGGTAAAGGGGGAGGTGTTGCTTCAATTATAACAATGGTTTCAGTATTTCTCAAAGGGCGGTCTTATTTGAAGTAATGGTGCTTCATATAACATTGTCCAGAGAAACAAGTGTTAATGATAAATCCCCTGTGATGTTTGTACTGGCTATTGTATGCAGGCCACCAGGGCACCATACAGACTTTATTAAAGAATTTGCTGATTTTATATCCGAGTTAGTGTTGGCTGCAGATAAAGTTTTAATTGTTGGTGATACTAATATCGTTGTTGATAATGAAAAAGATGCATTGAGATCAGCATTTATAGACATTCTGAACTTTATTGGGGTTAGACAACACGTCTCAGGACCTACTCATTGTCGAAACCATACTCTAGATTTAATACTGTCACATGGAATTGATGTTGATGGTGTTGAAATTATGCAGCCAAGCGATGATTACTCAGATCATTATTTAGTTTTGTGCAAACTTCATATAGCTAAAACTGTAAATTCTACTTCTTGTTACAAGTATAGTAGAACCATCACTTCTACCACAAAAGATTGCTTTGTAAGTAATCTTCCTGATGTATCCCAATTCCTTAGCATATCCAAAACCTCAGAACAACTTGCTGATGTAACAGAAACTATGGACTCTCTCTTTTCTAGCATTTTAAATATAGTTGCTCCTTTACGCTTAAGGAAGATTAAGGGAAAACAGTCTGACACCGTGGTATAATGAGCACATTCGCACCCTAAAGAGAGCAGCCCGGAAAATGGAGCACAGCTGGAGGAAAACAAAACTAGAGGTATTGTGTATTGCGGGAAAGTAACCTATCCTACAGAAAAGCATTACAAACTGCTAGATCTGATTACTTTTCATCTCTTTTAGAAGAAAACAAACATAACCAAAGGTATTTATTCAATACAGTGGCTAAATTAACGAAAAATAAAGCATCAACAAGTGTTGACATTTCCCAACAGCACAGCAATGACTTTATGAACTACTTTACTTCTAAGATCGATACTATTAGAGATAAAATTGTAACCATGCAGCCGTCAGCTACAGTATTGCATCAGACAGTGCACTATAGATCCCCTGAGGAAGGGTTCCACTCATTCTCTACTATAGGAGAGGAAGAATTGTATAAACCTGTTAAATCATCTAAACTAACAACATGTATGTTAGACCCTTTTCCATCTAAGCTCCTAAAAGAGGTGCTTCCAGGAGTCATAGATCCTCTTCTGACTATTATTAATTTGTCATTAGGATATGTCCCCAAAACCTTCAAACTGGCTGTTATTAAGCCTCTCATCAAAAAACCACAACTAGACCCCAAAGAACTAGTTAATTACAGACCGATCTCAAATTTCCCTTTTCTGTCCAAGATACTAGAAAAGTTAGTATCCTTACAATTATATTCCTTCTTAGAGAAAAATGGTATCTGTGAGGATTTCCAGTCAGGATTTAAACTGTATCATAGTACTGAGACTGCTCTCCTTAGAGTTACAAATGACCTGCTCTTATTATCTGATTGTGGTTGTACCTCTATATTAGTGCAATTGGATCTTACCGCTGCGTTGGACACTACTGACCACAACATTCTTTTGCATAGACTAGAAAACTTTGTTGGCATTAATGGAAGTGCATAAGCATGGTTTAAATCATACTTATATGAGCGCCATCAATTCGTAGCAGTGAATGAAGAGGTATGATATCGATCATAAGTGCAGTATGGAGTACCTCAAGGCTCAGTACTAGGGCCGTTACTCTTCACGCTTTACATGTTATCCTTGGGAGATATCATCAGGAAACATGGTGTTAGCTTTCACTGTTATGCTGATGATACTCAGCTGTACATTTCTTCGCGGCCTGGTGAAATATACCAATTTGAGAAATTAACGGAATGCATAGTCGATATAAAAAACTGGATGATGAGTAATTTCTTACAGCTAAATTCAGAAAAAAAACCAGAGGTGTTAATTATAGGACCTAAAAACTCTGCATGTTATAACCTAGAACGCTGTCTAAGACTTGATGGCTGCTCTGTCAATTCTTTGTCGTCAGTTAGGAACCTAGGTGTGCTATTTGATAGCAATCTGTGACGAGAGGTGCGGGGCCGAGAGCCGTGGAAACGGAGAAAGGCTGGTGGAGTTAATGAGAATGCACGACACCTGCGCCACTCACTGGTCTCAAGTCCCACAGAAGAGTTCCGGAAGGATAAAGGGAGGAGTGACAAATGTATAAGACGAGAGAGGACCAGGCCTGGATTTTATTTTGTGTTTTGTTTTTGTTTGTGCACGACAGTCGTCCACGAGGGGCTGTTGCACTACTTTGTGTTTATTTTATTATTAAAGTTTTTGTTTGAATGTTTGCCGGTTCCCGCCTCCTTCTTCCCAACTTACAAACATTGTTACATTGGTGCCAAAACCCGGGAGGAAGGAGGGACATGCTGTCAGAGTGCCCTGACTTGTGGGGGGTGTAGCCTTTGGGTCCAGATCGGGCAGCAGGAAGGCGCGGAGACCGCGACTGGCTGCCCGAAGTGGTGGTGCTGGAACGATGGAAGATGAGGTGGGATGGAGGGTGGCTGCCGTCCGAGAGGGGGCGGAGGAGTCATCCTCGTTCGACAGGAGGCCAGAGCCTGCTGCCGTCCGCCATGACTGGGGAGAAGCAGGGAACCAGTACCATCACAAGGCACCGCGAGTGAGAGCCTCTCAGCTAGTTGAGGACCAAGCGGCAGTGTGTCTGGGAACCGGACCAAGAATTTTTTTTTTCCTCTCTCCACTCTCTTTTCTGTCTCCTTTTCTCTCGCCTCGTCTATCTGTCCGGACCTCCAGGTACCTGCGGCCGCCGTGATCGGCTCCTCCAGAGGGGGGAGGGGTGAGTAGAGCGCAGTCTCGGGAGTACCCCAGGGCCTGCGAGGGGCGATGGGGGTATGTGACGAGAGGGGCGGGGCCGAGAGCCGTGGGAATGGTGCGAGGCCGGTGGAGTTAATGAGAATGGTGGTATGTTGTGAGAGTGGAGGGTCTCGAGTCCCATGGAGGAGCTCCGGAAGGATAAAGGGATGAGCGACGAATGTGTAAGAAGAGAGAGGACCAGGCCTGGTTTTATTTTTTTTTTTTTTTTCTGTTTGTGCACGACAGTTGTCCGTGAGGGGCTGTCATGCTACTTTTTGTTTATTTTATTATTAAAGTTTTTGTTTGAATGTTCGCCGGTTCCCGCCTCCTTCTTCCCGACTTACAAATGTTGTTACACAATCTTTTCTTAGAAAGCCATGTTTCTAGCATTTGTAAAACTGCATTTTTCCATCTCATTTGTAAGTCGCTTTGGATAAAAGCGTCTGCTAAATGATTAAATGTAAATGTCTCAGACAACCACTGGGACAAGACCACAGGAACCAGTTGAGTCCTCTGCACAATCTGACTTTGCTGCAGCCTGGAATTGAACTGGTGGTTTTGTCTGGCCAGAGGAGAACTGGCCCCCCGACTGAGCCTGGTTTCTCTCAAGGTTTTTTCTCCATTCTGTCACAGATGGAGTTTTGGTTCCTTGCCGCTGTCGCCTCTGGCTTGCTTAGTTGGGGAAACTTCATTTACAGCCATATCGTTGACTTGATTGCAAATGATTGCACAGATACTATTTAAACTGAACTGAGCTGCATGATGTTTTATTTGTATTCAATGATGAACTGCCTTTAACTGTCATTTTGATCTATTGACACACTGTTTTCCTAATTAATGTTGTTCAGTTGCTTTGACACAATCTGTTATGTTTAAAGCGCTATATAAATAAAGGTGACTTGACTTGACTTGACTGTGGCACTTGAAGTTGTCATCAACAGCACTGTGACTAACAGCATTCTCTCAGCAGCCCTGGTCATACGGACAGTGATAAAATGCCTTTCTCTTCATTTAGCTCTGCCACAGGACTGTGTGAAGAGAACTGTCCGTGTGCCCAAACCACACTACACCACATTTAAGCCTGAAACAAGGTCAGTGATAATGTAGATCATCATTATATATTGCTCAAACAGCTAAAGGTCAAAAGTAGTTCTTCTCAACTCTGCATTCATTAAATTTAAGAAGATAATGCCACTTAAAAGTGATAGTCAAATCAATTGTATTTCAACCATTCTTTATTTACCCAGAAGTAATTGCGAGGACTGTTGTAAGGATAGTGACCTGCCCTGACCCCTCACATTTTAGACACCTAGACAGTGTTAATCCACCTGATGATCTTGTGTGAAAAGACAAACTTTTCCTTTATTTATTGCTTTTATGCTTCTGTCCCTCATTTTGACCTTTATTGTCATCCTAACATCTGAGTGGATTATTTCGCGAAAGGCCTCTCCAAACATTCTCAAAAGCCAAAGAAAACACTGGGAGTGTTCAAAGTGATATCGTTGTTGTTTTTTAAAGAGACAAAAAAAAAAAAAAAAAAAAAAAAAACGGACCAATCTCTTGGTGTCAAAGTTTTTCACATTCACCCTTTGGAAACAATGGAGAAAAGATGGCAGCTTTCCACACTCAGCAAAAACTTTACCGAAATTCCTATTTATCACAATGGCTATGCTGATACCGACATTCAGAGGGAATTTTTTTGTCTTTAGGCTGCATGGTTGAAAAAAAGTTGTTATATAATAGTTATTCACAGTGACCACAAAGAGTATTTAGACAAATTTCACATCCGAATAGTTTTATTCACCCTATGGTGCAATCTAAAACTGTAACGTTATGAAGCAACGACAATAATTTTTGTATGTGAATGAATAAAAAATGACTTTATTCAACAATTTGTCTCCTCTGTGTCACTCCACATCAGCGTAGCACCATTTTGGAGAATCTGAGCAGTACGCAAGCAGGTTACGCTCTTCTGTGTCAGCCGTGCTGCACTGATGCACTGTTTTCTTTCAAATCAAAGCATAAATATACATAGAAAACATATTCTTGTGGCTGACACAGAAGAGCATACACTGCCTGCGTACAGCTCAGATTCGCCAAAATGCTGCTACGCTGATGTGGAGTGACACAAAGGAGACAAATTGTTGAATAAAGTCATTATTTTTGTTTTATTCGCGTACAGAATGTATTGTCGTCGCTTCATAACTTTACGGTTGAACCACTGATGTCAGATGGACTATTCTGACTATGCTTTTCATACTTTTCTGGACCTTGACAGTGTATTTTACTTGGCAGTCTATGGGACAGTCACAATCCAAAATATATTAAATTGTGTTCCGAAGATGAACAAAGGGTTTGGAACGACATGGGGGGTAAGTGATTAATGACAAAATTTTCATTTTGTGCTGGAGTATCCATTTAACTAGGTAAATCATTAACTGGTAAACTCTGAACTCAATGAACACTGAGTGGTTTTAGTTTATGATTATGATCGATTGTCAAGATGAATTTCCCCCTTTTTAAACCTCCTTTTCAGGGCCACTGGACTCCAGTCTTCTAGTGGCTTGTGACCACTCTGCCTTCCGTCTTTCTATTGTATTGCCATGGGCCTTTCTTTCCTCTTGCTGTACCCAAACCAACATGTACATACACCGGAAGTCTCATATCCATTTCCTTTGAGTTTTGATCACAATTGATTTGATTTTTGAGGTTTAAGTTTTGAGAACAATTGATCACCTTTTCTCCACCCTTTCTCCTGCCAATTCAGTAGTGTAGGTGATGCATTAAATGCCATGGAAAGCTGGGACTCTTGGTCAGGGTGTGGTTAGATAGTTGTTTGTCACCATGCTTCCAGGAAATTAACTATTTTAAACCCTAATGCTATGTATGTGGACATTTTTTTTTTTTTTTTTTTTTTCGGGTCATTCCGGCTCTAGGAGGAAATCATTTAGCCACACTAATGGGTGTATAGCCCTTTGTTAAAAAGGCAAAATCCAGAATCCAAGAAAGACTGGACAGTGTCCCATCAAAGGTGTAAGATTAGATTTCCAGTGGAAGCTGAAAGTCTGTTAATTACAACAAAGGGTCAGCCAAACCCAGTAGTTAAGATGTTAGTCAAGAGTGTTCTCCATTGTATTCAAAGTGGTTGTGCTACTCTAAAAAGTGGCATACAGGGAAATGTTAAGGATAGTTTAATAATCTCATTCACAGTCTCTTTGCACTGTAAGTCTGCAGTAAGGCTTCATTCACTCTTTAGTCTCCCACGTGGAATGGAAGTGAACTGAATCAGGTAAATCCTCCTTATTGTAGCTGGTATCTCTGGCATGCACAAAGAACAGAGAAGAGAGAGACCCACATTGCATCCATCAAATGGCTGGCACTAGAATAGTGATTAATGGGGATTACCACGGACGAACAAGAGGATGGGCACTACTGTCAAACCATGCAGGAGTTCTGTGTGAGTCTGGAGCAATATTTAGAGAGTAAATCTACTTTTTACAGATTAAAGAGAGAGTGTGGTACATTCTGTTAGTATTGCTCACAAAGACATCAAGTGGCCCCTTGTGGTATATAAAATCAGTAAGAATACTTAATAGATCTTCCGGAAAGACCGGACATTGTTCAGTTTTGGATGATAGTCTCCAGAATGGGATGCTAGTGTACTAGTTTTCCCAACAGGATTATAAACTAACTTAACTAGCAAAAACTCCCATCATCAGCCAACCATCATGTAAACCATTTGGCTATGTAAGTCCACCAGCTAGACCAACCCTAGCAAGTATAAATCACCTTTGATCAGAGTTTCAGCAAGGGTTCTTTGATATAAATACAATACTGTCCTTGCAAATGCTATCATTTATTTAGTAGCTCACAAACCCCAAGTGAGATTAAGTCCCAGTTATTCCAAGTAAAGCTACAATGTTTCACTAAAATTGCCTTAGTTATACGACAACTCCATTTTTGTGTATTGAGAGTGAGAGCACATCGGATGTGTCACCCCTACCCTTTTCCCCTGCTAATAGCTAATGCTACCTGTATGCTAGTGTTAGCCTTTCACTGTATCCTATGTAGATTTATGGCTGTCAGCTAAATCGTTCCTCAGGAGCAGGAAACGTGGCGCAACAGCATGTAGGCAGATCGGTGTAAGATAACTTTGTTTGAGGGATGGTCCTATGCTTAGCCATAGCCTGGGGCCTGCTTCATTTGCACAATCTGGGATCATGCCTCAGTGCGCACGTTTAATGGACACAGCGGACTTCATCATGACATCATGCCTTTGTTTGAAATCCCAACACCCATTCACCACTCTGCTGCTGGCTTAGGCTGCCAGTGCTGGCAATATCAACAAGTAGCACCTTTAAATGAAGGCTTCAGGGTCAAGCTAACATGAGGACTATTTGCTCCAACTTTTAGCATACTCTAATGCAGATGGTGTTGAGATACTTAAAAATCCATGTAAGACTACTAGGTTAGGATAGAATATATAGTTGATTTATTGTCAGGCTATATTGGTTGCAGAAAACGTCAGTAGATGCCTAAAACAAGCCTGCTGGTTTTAGAGGGGTTTTGGGCACTTATCAGACTGGGAGACTAGCTTGGCCAACCATATGGACCAACATAAACTAGCTAAGACTTAGGATGGTCTTAAGCAGGGATGTCCAATCCTACTACAGATGGGTCAAATTCCTGCAGATTTTAGCTCCAACCAGCTCCAATACATTTGCCTGGAAATATCTACAGTAGTTAGTCTTATGACCTTGTTTTGCTGGTTCAGGTGAGTTTAATTAGTGTTGGAGCTAAACTCTGCTGGACAGTGGCCCTCCAGGACAGGTTTCGACACCCCTGCTTAAGACCATCTTAAGTTTTAGCTGGTTTAAGCTGGTCTGCATGGTTGACCAACTAGTCTCCCAGTCTGAAAAGTGCCTGAACCCGCTCTAAAATCAGCAAAAACAAAGTTTGGAAACAAATTTGAACACCCCTGTTATACGCACACAGAGTATTGTTTTTTTTGTTTTCTTGACTTGAGTTGCGGTTATTTTTTTATTTTTTTTTTGTTATGATGGTAGTGGGGTGTTTTTTTGTGCTCTTCCTGCTCTTATATTTCATTCTATCTATAGTAAATGCAACAGTGTTATTGGGTACATCATAGTTCGTCTTAGTCTATAGTTGTTATAAAATGTTTTAACACTGACTTGTGATACATTCCAGAGGTGTTACTAGTGTTTAATATAAAGAAGATATGCAAATGCACTGCCTCCACCCACCAAAAACTCACATAACCACCCACTGAACATCATTCTTCAGTATCAACCAATGGCAGCACTTAGTCCATGATGTCATTTCCAAAGCACATTCCAGTTGGATGAAAAGTGGTCCACACAGGCTAAAGTATTGTCCAGAGAGGGATTATTGGTTGTGGTTTTGACTAATTAGACTTGACTCTTTTGGCTTTATGTTGCTATAAAAACGTGTAAAATTTGATGTTGTATTTTATTTGTAAATTTAAATGTTTACATTTTTTATTTTCCTTTTCATGACTAGTATTGTAATGTATGAGAAAAATAAAACTGGTTTCAGTGTACATTGGTTTCATGATAGCATGGAGTTTTATAGCAATATCCTGATGCATTATTGTCACATGAAGAAAAATCAAGACTCTTGCCATGACTGAGTTTGATTACACAGCGTTATAATCCATTTATGATAAAATAACAAAATAAGCATGGTTAAATATTTTCTTGATTGGGATTTATGTTTAAAAAAGTGAAGCTATCCTTCAAAAAAAAAAAAAAAAAAGAACAGATGTATCATTATGATGTGACCACTTTCTCTGATGGGTGTGGCATAGCATTAGCCTTATGTCTATAAAAATCGACATGTGAAAAAAATTATGCATAAAGCCCACCTTACCACTTCCTGTGAGTCAAATAGCCAATGTTTCTGAGAAATGTAACCAGATTTTATAATAGCTGATTAATAATGATGCTGCTAATTCAAACTTAAGTGACAGTGAAGTGAATCTAAATAGGTCTTGTATGCTCAGAATCATGCGCCATGTCAAGTTTACACTTTTAAAATTGCCCTTTTCCCAAAGCCAGTGTCACATATGTTCCCGTTTTTGTGTTTGTGAATCCTATTGTACTACGCGTCACTGCATGCATCGCCCTCTGAATAAAGGCTGTCTGGCTCCCAGCTTAAATATTGCAGCAAACTAAAAACCAACCATCAGACTGGATTCATTCACTTCTGCTCACTCGGGCGACAAGGATTGGAGGCCATAGGTGGGAACCAGAGAGCAAAAAGTTCACTTCACACCACAGTGTGCCAAGGGAAGGGGAACACAAATACTCTGGAGCTCTTACTGTGGCAAGTTGCCCATTTTATACACTTTACCTTTATTGCTGTTTGTTCTGTATAGAGTACCTTTGGCATGGACCTATGCATTTGATTTAGTTGTAGAGATTTTTTGGGTCTTTTTTATTTATAGTCGGATGTGAAATTTGAGAGTTTCAAGACTTTTTAGACAGGGTGAAAAAATAAAAAATGTGATTGCTTGGATTGGATATCTTTCTAACTCTAGATGGTTATCTGATAGAACTAAAGCTGCAAATGTGATTCATTAATTCTATCACTAAAAAAAATACAGTTTACTGTTCACCCGTCCAACATTGCTTGGGACTATCTACATCGAGTTTATTCCTAAATTTTCAATACAAAAAAACTTTTCACATCTCTGCCCGCTTTTTAAACATATCTTTTGTTTGCTCCGCAGTGCTGACAGTCAACCATGGGTGACTGGAGTTTTTTGGGAAACATCCTCGAGGAAGTAAATGAGCATTCGACGGTAATCGGTAGGGTGTGGCTCACGGTCCTCTTCATCTTCCGAATCCTCATCTTGGGCACGGCTGCAGAGTTTGTGTGGGGCGACGAGCAATCGGATTACGTGTGCAACACGCAGCAGCCGGGTTGTGAGAACGTTTGCTACGACGAGGCCTTCCCCATCTCGCACATTCGCCTGTGGGTGCTCCAGATCATCTTTGTTTCCACACCATCTTTGGTGTACGTGGGCCACGCTGTCCACCATGTACACATGGAGGAGAAGCGCAAGGAGCGGGAGGAGGCTGAGCTTAACAGGCAGCAAGAGTTGAACGAGGAGAGGCTGCCGATTGCACCCGATCAGGGAAGCGTCCGTACGGCCAAGGAGACGAGCACAAAGGGCAGCAAGAAGTTCCGTCTAGAGGGCACTCTCTTGAGGACTTATATCTGCCATATTATCTTCAAGACTCTCTTTGAGATAGGCTTTGTGGTGGGCCAGTACTACTTGTACGGCTTCCGAATCCTGCCGCTCTACAAGTGCAGCCGTTGGCCGTGCCCAAACACGGTTGACTGCTTTGTCTCAAGACCTACCGAGAAAACAGTGTTCATCATCTTCATGTTAGCTGTTGCCTGCGTCTCACTTTTCCTCAACTTTGTGGAAATCAGCCATTTGGGCCTGAAAAAGATCCACTTTGTGTTCCGTAAACCCGTGCGGCCGCAAGTTGAGGGACCAGGGGCGGCCGAGAAGGCCTTGCCTTCCATAGCGTCCTCTTCCATCCAGAAAGCCAAAGGCTATAAGTTGCTGGAGGAGGACAAAGCCACGTCGCACTTCTTCCCCCTGACTGAGGTAGGGGGAATGGAGGCTGGGCGGCTGCCGGCTCCGTACAAGCCATTTGAGGAGAAAACAAATGAGACGACCACACCTAATAAAGACGTGTCTAAGGTGTATGATGAAACGCTGCCCTCCTACGCCCAGACGACCGTGATAGGACTGAGTGCAGCAGCGGGAGTTGTACGCAGGGATGAAGATGAGGACGAGTTGGCCATCGAAGCAGATGTGGAAGCCAGCGAGACGATAGAAGACACGCGACCGCTCAGCAGCCTGAGCAAGGCCAGCAGTCGGGCAAGGTCAGATGACTTGACGGTATAAATAATAAAGAACTGGATTAGAAGTGCAGCAGTGTAATTTGTAGTTTTGGGGAAAGTGTCGAAAGTAAAAATAAGAGAGAGAGAAAGAAAGTGGTGCCTTTTCAGTAACTGTTGCGACACTATTAATACCAGCTCTTTATTTTGAGGAAGAAACCGATTTAACAAAATAATGCTGTGCAATTTTCATATGGAAACTTGAGAGCTTGATTCTTTTTTTTTTCTTCTTCTTCTTCTTTTTTATGCAGCAGTATTTTTTGTACTGTTTTTATCAAACAGTTAACAAACCAAAGTTAGAGATCTGCAGCAGCTAGATCTATGTAGGGAGGAGGGATTTAGAAAAATATGTGCTGTTTTTTTTTTTTTTTTTTTTTTTTTTTTTTTTTTTTTTAAATAACGTTCTATCCAGAATTTTACTCGAAGGTGGGATTCTGATGTTTACATTTTTGGATTAGCCATTAGCTGATTGTTGTACGTGATATTTAGTTATTATTCTGATAAGAAAACTGTCAGGGCATCATCCTTTTCACCTCAATAAGTTCAACCATATATGATGATAAATACTCAATCAAGATTATTGATTTGTATGTGAATGGTACTGTAATGGATATGTGTATGTGGGAGGTGAAACAAATGCTGATAGTTGTTGCTGATAGTCGTTCATCATGGCATAGTAGCAAAATATAAAGTATTTATTAAAAGAAATGACCACCGCTGATTTACTTTAAACATAATACCTTGTTTCTGGTCTCACTGACTTACATTAAGAGTCTCTTGATTTCATAAACCGTAGGTTAGTGTATAATAATTACATTAGCCATAGAAAAGATTGTAGGCCACATTCTTTCTAGTCTCTCTGCGCATACAGCCATGATGATGATGATAAAGATCACGCCCAATCAGCACAAAGTATTGTTCAGCAAGAGACAATAAAACAACGTTACATGACATGTCACCACAGACAGACTGACATCCTTGATGTTGTTGGAAACAACATTTTAATACTTTGGTCTTCTATGACATTTCATTAAAAAGGCTAATTCAAAATATTTTAAAGGGCAGAAGGATTTCGCCTCTTTATTGACTCATTTTTAGCAGAGACATGTCTTACATGTTAAACTATGCCTTAAAATTTAGTCTGAAATAATCAGTGGTGTATGAGTATAAGTTTTCGATTGTTTATTTTATTATTACTTCTGACCAACTAAATTGTCCCTTTGTTTGTAACACTTTTCACAGTTCTACCAAATTCATAATAACACATAATTTACTGAAATGTATAAAAACGATTCATTTCATGTCAAATGAGGGTTTATGATAACTGGAATGTCAAACACCCTGTAAACAGTTTCATATTAGTTTGGACTGAATGTAAAATTGTTTTATTTCAAGTTGCTGAAGTAAAGTAAAGACAAACTTTCCCAGAACCTAAAGAATTGAATGAAACAAGAATTGAAAGGCTAATTTTCTGTCTGTGGATAATATTATTTAATGGCAAAATCTGCTTGATGCAATATTATACCCAGACATAAATGGCACCAAGATCATCAAGTAGGTCAAATGTAAAAAAAAAAAAACCCATGCAAGCAGAGGAATGGTCATTATTTTGCCCCCCTAGTTACTGTACTAATGTGAAGGATGGCATTGTCTGTTCACAAAGCCTCAAAGCAGATGCTTAACAGCAGTTAATAAAGGGTTTAACTCCTCTGTTCTGTTTTTCTGATAAACAGTTCTTCATGGTGTCTATTCTGAGAACCTGTTAGTGGAAACAACAATAAAACACTGAGGGCCGTTAAGATAAGAGCATGAGATTACGTTATAGAGAAGCTTGCTTTCATGATCTGTGAAATGCAAAATGAAACAGCCACTGTGACACACGTTACCACAGAGTTTGCAGAAGAGGAATACTTATACATTTTGCTGTGGTCACAGACATAGAGCAGACAGCGATCAGCCTGTTGGCCGAATCATAAAAGCACACATCAGATTTTGGGGTGATGAGAGTAAATAATTGGTTCTTCACTGTGAGTTTTAATGGCAAATTGTACTGAGAAGTAACTGTTTAAGGCCTTCTGTCATCATTTCTAACTTGTTTTTACTAACTTGTAGTCCTTTACTGCACCTATACAGAAATGATTGTCAGTTGAAACCTGTGGATATAGCCAATAAAAGGTCATGTGTGGTCAACAAGACTGTCTGAGAGTATTTATTAATATCACACACAGTATGAAAAAACATTCTTTCCGACACAAACAAGTTGACATATACAGATCTCCCTCAAACACATACATCTAACTCTAAAAGACATACAGTACCAAATTGTGGAATATACATTATGCATATGCAATCGATTAATAAAATTATACACAAATTACATAATTACATATACATAAATTATATATATGATTATTATAGGTTAAACATTAATTAGCTTTTTTTTTAGATAATTATTATAATTATATATAAATTTTCATTCTAATTGTAATGTTACAGATTGCTAAGGTGTAAGTTTTTGCCAAAAAAAGGAACAAGTTATTTAAAACATCCAAACTACATGCTACTACCACACTAAAAGAATCTTCAGCAATCTACAAGATATCTTCTTTTATGTTCAACATAAGAAAGCAACTCATACAGGTTTGGAACGACATGAGGGTGAGTAAATGATGATAGAATTTTCATTTTTGGGTGAACTATCCCTTTAAGCTGAGGCTCAGAACACATTACTGCTCTCTTGTGGTCATTTGGTGAATTACTTTAGTTCGAAAAGACATGCATCTGCAAAAAAGATTTAAATGGGTAAAGATGCCATTGATGCTTAATAAATTTAAGACGCTCACTGGATTTTTGTCTAGTCTTTTTTTTTTATTAGAACATTTTTTGAATTAAAATTCTGAAAGGGTGTGAAATTTTGAAGAGCATTTCCTGTGAGAGGCGGCTGATAGGAAATGTGAAAATAGCCAACCACAGTGCAACATGACATGCAGACTTCACTCACATACTGCATTAACAACTATTGCAAGACTTTACCAAGCAGCAGAGATCAGAGGGTGAGTTTAATGTCTGTCTTCAACGATTTACACCACAGAGAAGATTTTTAGCCTAGTCTTTATAAGAGGAAAACATTAGTGCAGAATTATTTTCACTAATCTCATGCTATTTTGTAGGATGTCATTTTGAATTCAGCAGATGAATGGATAAAAATGACTTCCAATCAGTCTGAGGGTGAGCTGAGACTTATATATAAATGTCTGTCTTGTCTTGTCTCAGTTTAGTTCAGAATTATATATATATATATATAAAATTCTGAACTAAACTGAGACAAGACAGACATTTATTAAATGAATAAATTAATTCTGAACTCAAAAATCTTCAGTGATGTTATGAGCGCCATAAAAAAAAAAAAAAAAAAAAAAATAGACACAATGTCTAAACATTATTTATTTTTTTTCTCAGCTGTTTCTCGACCTTCCACACCTTTAACATCCTTTTCAATAATGGCCGTGTTGTCCATCATGTGGTGTCTTATTTTTTTATTGGTATTCAGTATCTGCTTGTTTTTATTTAAAATCCCACAGAACAAAAAGTAAGTCATATCTTCCTATGTATCTTTATTTAGATAAATGTAGTTTAATTAACTACACGTAACATTTCAATACGACAGATTTCAATATTACAAAATTAAAAAGGGTTCCTGCTTCAATTTCACAGTCAAAAATCACAACTGAAAACTCCGGAAGATGAGGTAAAATATTTTCATACTATATTATCACTGTAGCAAATGCATTGGACAGCAGTGCAACGATATATAGACAGAGAAGATGTCAGATTGATTATTTTTTAATCATTGGTTATTGTTTGTTTCTGAAAGGTCACGGATGCAGATGTTTATTTAAATGAGGTAGGAAATTTGAGAACTCAGACTTTTTTCAGTTTTGCTGTCAAACCTCAAACCTATTTTTAGTATCCATTTATGCCAAGGGTCATTTTAGCGCTGTCTTTATTTTCAGGCCTCTGAGAAGATGAAGAAACGAGAAAAACATAAAAGTTACAAAGAGAGGGTAAACTCAGTGTACTATGAGTGGATTAGGGATCACTCACCACAGAGGAATCCAAGCAATTCAGATTGTACAGTACAGTACACATTGTAAACTACTGGACTGCTCTTTAAAGAGAGAGAGAGAGAGAGAGCTTTGTTCTTGTTTTAGTAATAAGAAATGTATGTGTTATAAGTGCAAACACCATTTGTTTTCATTGATCATGATAATCCATAAGAGGGCGCTGTTGCAACTTAATCACTAATGAGGTGAGCTTCATAAACAACAAATATTAAAGGGTTAGTTCACCCCAAAAATGAAAATTCTTGTGTCATTCCTAACCTTTAGGCCTTGTTTTTTCTTCTTCTCCCATACAAGTTTAGAACAACATTGGGTTGAGTAAATGATGACAGCATTTTCACATTTTTGGTTGAACTATTCCTATAAATACTTGACAGACTGAAGTACTTTATGTGCAATAAATTTCTTCCAACATTATTAGACCTACTGAAAAGTTACATTTTTATAATATAATCCTACTTCGAATCCAGGCTTTTAAATGCGACCTTGCATCATGCAGTATATTGATGTTTGTTTATAACTTTTAATGTAAGACAAAGTTACTCACATGTATATGCAAATCCTGTTTTATTCCATTCATTATACTTATAATTTAACCTGTTTTATAATAATTTAAAGGGGTTGGGATTTCTGGAAATTGTAATCCATATAAATCATGCCAATAAAGTTTTATAGAATAGCCTGTCTCTGTGTACCTATTTTTTGGGACAAACTTATACCCAGAAGTGAACTAGATCTGACAAACCTACTACAACCTTTAGGGTGCATGTAGATTAATGTCAGTTTATAGTATTTATTACTCTATGTATGTATGTATGTAAAAACAATACAAGTCTATGGAATGTCCCCATTTATTTGGTTTTGGAGTGGGGTTAGTCTGTACAATTTAGAATTTGTTTGTTCATGTGTGTGTGTGTGTGTGTTTGTGTGTGTGTGTGTGTTTGGAGGTGGGGGTGTGGGGGAGGGTGAATCACTGGATCTCTCCAGAACTCTGTAATGTTGTCCTTTAGTTCTCACTCTGTCCGTGCAGCAGCTCCTCTCATCTCTTCTTTCTCCTCTCATCTCCTGATGATGGTAAGTCAACATGCTTTACGAGACAGACCTTATATGCGCACTGATAAGTCGGATATTTTTGTACTTATATTTTTGCGTATTTATGTTTATATCTTTTCTTTTGTACTTATATCTTTCTGCAGATTATTAGAACTCTTTCTCTATTCATTGTCCTCTCCGCTGTCTGCTGTTATGCAAAGGTAAGACAGAAAGCTTTCCGAATTCTTTGGATAAAGTTTTCTAATAGAGGAAAAGGCATCAGAACACTTCTGTATATTTTCTGTTGCATATTGTCAATTTGAATAACTGCAAATAATTACAGCCATAATTCTAGGAATGCAAACATCAGAGAATTTCATTTATTTGGCACTTGTGATATTAAGACATTATTTCTGATTAACATTCAAATCAAATATAATTTTTAATGATTTTTGTTAATAAACTAGTTTTTTCTAGTTCATTTACATTTTATTAAAGGGCTACTATCTCTTGAGAGCTACTTTGTTGTATTCATGTCATTTAAGTGATTTTTTTAATGCACAAAACTAAAAAAAAAAGAAAAAAAGAAAGAAAATGAAGTGCCCAAATTAGGGCCCAATGTAGTGCGTTAATATGAATTAATTTTATGTTTTGCAGATATTTTGATTTATGCATTGCATTATGTTTTATGACTAAAGGAAATGTTCGTAAACTTAATGGACACTGTTCTAGCCAAAAATTACTGGAACCTTTTCTGTTTTTCTACGGATTGTGTTCTCACTTTGATAGTTTCAACTTAATGTAACTTCAGAAGCCATGTAGCACCATTTTTAGGGAGTGTAACCTCAGCATTGTAGACGATTGATGTGGGCTAGCCATCTGGGCTTTAGCAGAAGAATGAACAGCTGTTGTTTGTCTTGGCGGGTAACAGCAAAGTAATTGGTACGTGGAGTAATGGAAAGCCAAACAACAGCAGACATTACCACACGGATGGAATAAGGGCATTTTAACACTAACAGTACACTTCACACAGATGCACAAACACAGCCGTTCTGTCTTGTGTGTGGCATGTGATCACTCGCTAGTCTTGTGCAGTGTTCAGGTGCTAGACACATAGTTAGACACGGCAGATGTGCTAGTCTTTTAATGACCAGCACATTATCAGGACAAACCATCTCATGCCTTTTTATTTGGAACCAAACAACAGGTCTCACACAATGAAGCTCCTGTTATCAGTTAAGCTTCTTTCTTCTTTCACAAGAGAAAAGGATGTGGTGAGCAGTTGCTAAAGTGTTGTTATTTGGATGGCAAGTGGGTTTTTTGAGTTGTTTGTTGTAAGACAAGACATTCTGGTCCCTAGAAGCCCACTTATGGATCCAATCTTACATTTCCAAGGTTCTTAGAAGTGTAAGTCGTCATAGTTGTCACAGAAACTACAACAAATATAATTTCTGAATTGCCATTTGCTCCAGCGGAAGAATAAATCCACAAAAGGGTTTTATGACTTTGTTAGAAACACTCACACAGCAGCGTTAACTAGTTTTCTGTAATGCCAAAGTATTATAAACGTACATGACATTTTTTCAAAATGAAAAAATAAAGAAAACTTTGTTAGATTTTCAATGTTGATTTGGAAATGAGTCATCACACAGGAATTACACAGGAATAGTACTCTTCACACATTGACCACAGACCTGTGAGTTCAGTGCACAGCGTAACTAGAAAATAAGACTCCTCTAGTAAAACTGAGTAGTATAATCAATAAGCATGGAAGTTTGCAAGGATAGAAATATGGATATATTGATACTGAAGCCCTGAGATTAAGTCTGAACGATGTAATAGTACAACTCAAGTTTTCAAAAATGTGTTTTGGGACTGGGAATGGAGTAAATCACTTTTTAACAAAAGGCAATTTTTTATTGTTTTCAGAGCTGGCTGTGTTTTTGAGCACGTTCCTGACAAATGCTGCAGATTATGCTGCAACGCTTACACAGGAACAAACACTGTTTTTTAGCACTTACTGAAGGGTGTTGCAATGAAACATTATTGTAGTTTTGCAAAGCAGAGGCATAGCAAGCAAATCTGTTTAATATGTATAAACCAAAAAAAAATGTCTTGTTTAGAGAAGTGCTTCCTCTGTGGTTCCGTTATGGGTGTTAATGAATGCAAAATGTGTGTTCCACGTGAGTGAAGGGCTGGTGTATCTAAGACTGCATCAAAATAAAAACCAGAATGAGAACAGGCAATGCAGTTAGTCTATCATATCAATGTTTTTGTTTTGTTTTTCATGGGTAGGACCACTATAGTGATTTTATTCTGACTTCTGTTCACTAATGATGTGGTGTCGTCTTACAGAGTCTGTCTGCTCTGATCGCCGTCAAACGATCTCAGCTGACACACTCTGGAATGTGAGAAATGTGCTGTCTGCCCTCTGGTTTTAGGTCAGTGCTCAGTGTGTGTGTGCTTTATACAGCCTGTCAGGAGTTATATGTGTGTGAAAGGTTTTTTTTCGCTCATCTCAGCTTATTGGTGTTAATGCTCTGTTGAATCTGTGGTAAACTCCTCTGGGCAGTAGCTGTTAGTGTGTGAATTCCTCTGTCTTTAGGCTGTCTCCAAACCTGCTCGGTCTCTCTCTTTAATGTTATATTTAATATTAATATGTTGAACTATAGGTTTCATTTCCTCATTCATAAGTGCACTGGAAAAGACGTTTCTTATTCTCACCAAGGCTACATTTATTTGGTTAAAATACAATAAAATCAGTAATAATTGTGACAAATTGTGATTTAGTTTTTCTATTTGACTATATATTAAAATGTAATGTATTCCTGTGATGCTAATCTGAATTCCCAGCATCATTACTCCAGTCTTCAGCGTCACATGATCCTTCAGAAATCATTCTAATATGCTATTTTGCTGCTCATGAAACATTTCTTCTTATTATCATTGTTGAAAACTGTTGTACTGCTTCATATTTCTAGTTGTGCCAGTGTTATCGTGTTCATCCGGTTATGATGCTCATATGAATAAAGCAGACTAATTGAATATGCTTCTTTCCATATTTTAGAATAACCATGCAACAATGTTGCAATATCTTAAATCAGACCTGGTCAAGAAACTTATATACAATTTCAACTGAAAAGTACCTTGTGTGGAAACATTTGAAAAAGGTTTTTGGGTCCATTAACAGATTAAATAAATGGACCAGGTCTGCTTGCTTTTCACTTTTCTTTGTGTACATATTCTTCAGCACTCTGAGTCATAACTGGTAAACACTTTTACACACACACACACACACACACACACACACACACACACACACACACACACACACACACACACACACACACACACACACACACACACACACACACACACACAGGCTAACCACTGGAAAATAGATAGATAGATAGATAGATAGATAGATAGATAGATAGATAGATAGATAGATAGATAGATAGATAGATAGATAGATAGATAGATAGATTATATTACCAGTGTTCTATTTTGGTCTTTTTTTGGTTGCACTTATGAAATCAATTAAATAACAAACAGAGGTGAGAGACTGCAAAGAGGTAGCTCAAAAAGGTCTGTTGCTTAAAAATAAAAGTTTTTTCTGTATAAGGTTCAGAGCTCATACGGATACACAGATGTTGCAGCTGGTTTGTGTGGGTGAGGTTTACCATCTGTCTTGCAGTCGTGTGGTGCTGCTTTTATGTTTGTGTTTTTCAGTGAGTGACAGCGTGTGTTGGTGTATTGTCATGGTCAGACTCTTTGTAATTCACTCTCTTTATTAGACGGCAAAGGTCAACAGGTCTGGGTCCCATCTGGAGCCGTGGCAGAGCGGCTTTCACTTCATTCTGCACCAATCAGACAGCACACCAAAAGGCCAGCACATGTCTGAAGAAAGTGAATGAGAGAGATCTGTTTATTTAGGTGAAAACATGGTGGACAAGAATACATAAAGTTCATTTTTGTATGACTGTGGGCCTGTGTAATTGGATCATTTGATATTTGGATGTTACCAAATAAAGAAAACAGCAACTTGATTGTCATTTATTAAAAGATAAAAAAATCTGCTTCTGGATTTTTTTTAGACTTGAAACAGTGTTCCTAAGATATTAAGTATAGTCTGCCATCTTGTGGTTGCATCTAAAATATGCATGTTTCACCGATAAAAAAAAAAAAGATTAACTAGTGTTTGGGGTTTAGTATTTGGATTAGGTGAAGTATTACTTTTAAAACTTAGTACTAAAGAGTACTAATACTATACGGTAGGTCTTTCAGCAGAAACCTGTATTATAACTGCTATCATCTCTGAAGTGTTTCCCTCCTTCACCACTAGTTGGAGCCAAAGTACACACTGTCATGTCGAAAAGATCCTGGAAACGCTGTTGTTTGGTATGAAAATATTGTAGGCCTACTCATATTTCTCTGTTTTTGTCTGTGTTTCGTGCAGGAGGTGAGGAGTAAAAGTAAAGTTTGCGCCAATGTGTTCTGTGGAGCTGGGAGAGAATGTGCTGTGACAGACAAAGGAGAACCGACCTGTCTGTGTATCGAGGTGAGTCGTGTTTAAAAGTAGCTCAAACCAGTGACTTGGCAACACTGTTTCCCAATGTGGGAAAAACCTTATACAATCTATGGTGAAAACCCACATTTACTCCTTACTCACTGTTTTATAAACAGACTAGGTTTTAATTTTTGATCATCAAGTGGTGACCCAACAAGTAACCTACCTAAATATTGAACTGCAACAATACATAACATCATCACATGTCGGGAAAAAATACACGTAAATATATAAACAGCATAACCGTAATTTACCACCCTGAAACAAAAACTGTATCAAATATTGTAGTCTATTAGTTTGAGTTATATTGAAGTGACAGGTGAAATTGTTCCAAAATAAATAATTGAATTATTTTTTTTGCTATCCAACACTCGCATGGTTAGCTGGAATAGTATTATTTGCATGGAGCTCTTTTCCCCATGCTTTTATAACCTGTTATATGATATACATAAACGACATGTATGTCATGAATGTACACTTATTTCAATGACTTTGTGTGTGTGTGTGTTGATCAGCAATGCATACCCCATAAGCATCCAGTTTGTGGCAGTAATGGGAAGACGTACCGTAATCACTGTGACCTGCATCGTGACGCCTGTCTCAGCGGACTCAAAGTGCAGGTCGCCCATGATGGACATTGTGAAGGTAAGTGTGTATGTGCTCCATTTTACAGGTTTGTAGTGTTTTCTTTAATACCTAATATCTAAATAGCATGACCACCACCATAGTTGCTATTAGGAAGGATCATTGCAACCATTTCCTCTCAGAAATGTCATCACAATTTGCCACATTTGAATACATAAATATGCAAGATATTAAAAGAACTTTGTAGAAAAAGCAGCTCCTGTTTTCAGTTGTTGATGAAACTCACAGACCTGGTTTCTGTCTCTTCTCATTTAGAGAAAAAAATGGAAAAAATCACCAACAGCCCAAGTGAGTAAACGCACTTCTCTGTTAGATTGAGATCTGAACATTAAACATTGTATTAAATATATGTAATTATACCTTTTTAATTGTTAGAAACTACTATATTACATCCAGTACTCAAGTTTATTTACTGAGCAATTTTGTTTGGATGGAATTAAATATGTGAAATAGGATTTAAACTTATTACAAGCAGATCAACAAATTATTATGTATTTTTTTTTCATTTTGTTTCATATTTTTTCAATCATTATCTATTCTAAGGGGGTCTGACTGGGCCAAGATGCTGGTAAATATGTTGTAACATGTTTTTTTATTTTTTATTATTTAGTTGTTTGCTACCTTACGGACCGTAATGAGTTGAGGAGGCATGTGATTGAATGGCTGCAGTCTGAGGTAGAGCCTGACGGCTGGTTTTCTAAAGGATCCAATTTCTCAGATGTCCTACTCAAATACTTCCAGGTTTGTGTGTGTGTGTGTACTGGTTTGGGTGGTTTATGAGGACACAGATTTGTACAATGACATGGGTATAACACAGGTATTTCACTATGAAGGTGGTTTATGAGAACACTACCTGTGTTCATGCAATTCAAAAGGTTTAAAAACATACTAAATGGTGTTTTTTTTGAAAATCTAAAAATGCACAAAGTTTCCTGTGAGGGGTAGGTTTAGGTGTAGTTTAGGGTTAGTGTAGGGTGATAGAAAATACAGTTTGTACAGCATAAAAACCATTACGCCTATGGAGACTAGAGTCCCTGTAAACCACCAATGCATATGCCTTTAGATTTGCCTGTGCGTCACTTATGCTGTTGTGTTTCAACAGAACTATGATAACGGAGATGCTCAGCTGGATTCAACAGAATTCTTGAAGTTCATTCAGCATAATGAGACTGCAATAAATGTTACGTCTCCTTATGCTGAGGAGGAGAACAACCGCCTACTCAGGTATAACTTTAAAAGGTTTGGGATTGGTAAGATTTTTTAATGTTTTTGAAAGTCTCTTTTGCTCAACATGACTGCATTTATTTGATCAAAAAAGTCAACAAAAACAATTATTAATCTGTGAAATTTAATTGAAATTCAAAATAACTGTTTTCTATTTTAATATTTTTTAAAATGTATATTTTAATATATTTTAAAATGTATGTGTATATATATATATATATATATATATATATATATATATATATATATATATATATATATATATATATAAACACATAAATAAAAAATCTTTTGAAGTGTACACTAATGCAAAGTTTCACATAGGCAGCACATATTTAATTTGAGGTAAATTGCTTTTACAGTGGAAAAGTGCACCTTCATTTTAGTTTGGTTTAACAATGCATTTTTAAAAATGCATTCAGATATGACGTTCATAACAGGTGTCATATTTGCATACTCTATCATATTAATAATGTCTTCTTGCCCTTGTTGGTTCGTCTTCATCTCAGTATATGACACACAATCATGTTTTTTTATGTTATTTTTATCATTTGACCTGCACAAATCAGATGAAAGAACTGATGAAAGTGTGTCATTTATAGATAGAGACAGTTTAAAGACAGTTTGCATTTGTGAGGTTTATTAACCTGAACACTGTCTTTATACTTGACACTATCAGTTCTTCTTTAAAGCCTCTTTTGATAATTTCTATTGGAAGATTCTGAAAAAATCTCTCTGATAACTGATATATCTCTGGGCTAGTCTATAAAACATAATGATTATGACCTCGCTGTCTTCTGACCGAAGCGCAAAGCAAGTCTTTCAGAATGCTTACAATAAAACAAGACAAAACAAGATGCTGGTATCAAATACAGCTTGTTTTAACTTTGTGCATTCAGCATTTAGATTGCATTTTATTTTGTTCAATAAAATTGGGCACAATATCCATAATTTAGTAAAAATCTGATAAAGACCTAAAGAGATTTACTACTGTAACTGTTCCAGTGGTTGTCCGACCGATATGAGTTCTTTGAAAGGTCAAAGCTGATACTGATATATGAGGGTGTTCAATGGCCAATGCATATGTAATAAAGTTTGCAGACTGTAATAGAAATTCTGAATTCCTTGGCTGTTTTACACAATAATTCAGTACATAGTCCATTACTGTCCAATCTGTAACACATTTTACTTTGTAAGATCTCTCTGTGAGATATTTCATAGGCAGTGTAATGCTTTGGAATTTGAATTGAATTAGGATTGAATGTAGAACACTTAACAGAGAGGAAAATGAATTGGAGTGAATGATTAAATCCCAGTTAGTGGCTAGAAAGCAAAGCATACATGCTATCTGATTGCAAACTTGCTTCTTTTTTGGTGAAATGTATATTTTTATTTAGCGAGGATGCATAAAATTGATCAAAAGTGACAGTAAAGACATTTATAATGTTAGAAAAGGTTTTCATTTCAGATAAATTCTGCTATTTTGAACTTTGTATTTATCAAAGAATCAAAGTATGACAGTTTCTGTGAAAATATTAAGCAGCACAACTCCTTTCAGCATTTACAGAAATAATAGAAATATTTCTTGACCGGTAAATCAGCATATTAGAATGCTTTGTGAAGGATCATGTGACACTGGACTGGAGTAATGATGAAAAACTCCGAAAACTCAGGAATAATTTACATTGTATTTAAAATAGAAAACTGTCATTTTAAATTGTAATAATATTTCACAACATTACTGTTTTCACTGTATTTTCTAATAATTATGGTGAGCATAAAATACTGTTTTCAAAAATATTTAAAAGTCTTATCGATCTCAATTTTTGAAAGGCAGTGTGCTGTATGTACTTTACCAGCTTGAGAACCACAGAGAGGGAAACAAAGAGTCATTGTGTAAAACTGAAGCAGTGCTGAAAATGTTCTTTTAAAAAGCAATGCCTTCTTCCATTAGTAGCAGTCTTGGATGTTATTGTCCATGAAAGTTATTTTGACAGAATTACAGAATGTTAACAGAATGCTATAATATTACCCTGAAAAATGCAATAAAATATTAAAAGCAGTGTTGACTGTTTGTTCTGCAGGAGTCTGTGTGTGGATGCCCTCATTGAGCTGTCTGATGAGAATGCTGACTGGAAACTGAGCTTTGATGAGTTCCTCAACTGCCTCAGGCCTGGATTCAACCCTCCAGAGAGGAGTAAGATCTACAACCACTCAATCCACTTTCTAGTATGATACATCAACAGACCTATGTATGAACAAATAGCCTGCAAGATGTGTGTGTATTGAGTGCTGTTAAATGTTTTTAGAGTGTGCCTTAGAAGACGAGACATACGAGGATGGTGCTGAGACTCAGATGGAATGTAACCGCTGTGTTTGTGCCTGCGGGAACTGGGTCTGCACTGCTGTTATATGTGATGGTGAGCTAAAACCTGGGATATTGCTGTTGTTTTTTCTGCAGCTGGGGTTGAGGCTGGGATTTGGACAGCAAAGCTGGATGAGATGAGATTTTTTTCTGTGGAATGTGGTCTGACTTCCCTCCTCTCTCTCTCTCTCTCTCTCTACAGGTTTAAATAAGTTACATGAGCTTGAGAAAATGGAAGGAAATGATCAGGAGATGACAGAGGAGGAGTGGACTCGGCGAGTGGCCGAACTCAATAAACATCAGGTTGGGACTGAATGTAATGTTTGAAACCTGGCTATTGAGTATTGACAAATAACATCATGTCCTGGGCACTACTGATTAAGAATGATGGGATGTGCATTTTTGTGAACATACCATGCCGAACTTTTTCTTCCTGATGTCTGTTTTGTTTGGCTGGGTCTTCATGGACCTAAAGCAAATAAAATGTGTGACTTTTGAACTGTTTTCCCCCTCATAGGAAACTATGGAGAAGATGAAAGTGGCCACTAAAGAGGTCTGACAAGTAATTCAGAAGGAGCGATGAACTTTTGCCCAGATTTCAGCTTTCAGTCAGTCATGAAAGCTTAATTTGTTTAGTTTATTATAATAATTATTGACGTATTCAATTGTGTTCTCTTCTGTTATTTGATAGTCTTTTTTGATTTGAATGGGATAATAAAAGAGTCTATGATTTGTACCTGTAGTGTAAATTACCGCAAACCTTTTTGTAATAGTATTTTTTATACCTTCAGTGTCATTTTAAAGCTTCTATAAGGCAGGTTGTTTATTTTTCACCTTAAAGTTAACGGAAAATATGAAATTATATTTTGTATAGCAACAAGATTTTTGCATAGCAAAATAATTATAGTTTTTATCACAATTTTTATTATTGTAATGACATCTCATTTACAGTGTTGAATTTACATCACCTTTCAAAAAGTGGGGTTTGGATAATGTCAATAGGAATCCTCATTATTTTGTGACGACTTTGCATCAATAAATTCAGAATGAATTCAGAACATACAAAGCTGGTCAGGTTGATGTTTTATTTATTTTTTTGTTTTTGATGGTAGGGGTTGTTTTTATTTTGAAATGGCCAAGTTAAACTTGAAAAATAGATTTGGTTTGGATTGAATGTTTTTGTTTTCAGTAAGGAAATACTACAGCTATTTATAAATCATCTCTGTTGTGTATTAACCTTAACTGGCAATCAATTAATAAAACTATAAAGCAATAATATTAAAAGAAAAGAAAACCTGGAACAAGTTTAATCGCATAATCAGGCATCAAAGCTGCCGACTGAATGTAACGTTTATGGTATATATTGCCATTAATCAAAATCGTTATTACTTAGACTTGGGTGATAATTGCTAAGTAATTTACTGCATTTATGGTAAGATTATGTTGTAGTGTAAAATATGACTATATGTAGTTTTATAACTAGCCTACACAAACTGTTATGACTTAAGTATACGCCCTGGCTCATGCCGATAAAAGAGCAATGTACATCAAATGCCTTTTATCTATCTAACAATGGACAGTAGATTTATGTTTTATCACCATCAATCACTAATCTTTCATTAAATAAGTAGACCTGCTGAATGTCAACAGGTTTTCACGTAAACCAGGCACTAAAACCATACGTGCAGGGTCGCAAAAGACACTAAAGACGTAACAAACTTGCATCATGTTTAGCCCCTGGATGACCAACCACTGACTGCAGGAGGCGTGACACTTGCGTGCACTCCAGTGCAGATAAAACCACCGAAGTCTTCTGTCAGGCGCGTGCACTTCGCACAGCTGCAGTTTGGTCACTTTAGGCAAAGGGGATCATCTATATAAATATATATAATAGCCTACATGTGTATGGATTATAATTCAAGACTAAAACTCCGAAGCGATAACTTTTTAGATTGTTGCACCGTTAAAAAGTGCGATACTTTGCTTTATTGTATTTCTATTTTATTTTTTTCTTTACTAAATAGTCCATATGGCTCGTTTCCCAAGCATGGACGACAAGTGTGCTGTTTTATATTTATCGCGTCTGCAGCCGGACGACTTGAACTTGGATCATCTCACGGACAGTAAAAGACAAAAAATCCAGCAGCTGCATCTCACTTACAATCGTTTATTGCTTCTTCCACCTTCCGTTTGTTTTCTGTGTAACCTGGAATATCTGGATATCAGCAATAATGCGCTCACAGTCATACCAGATGACATTATGCGCCTAACAAACCTGAAGACGTTTGTAGCAAAGAACAATCTTCTGGACGAGTCCTCGTTCCCTAAAGAGTTTGAACGCATGCAGGTAGAGACTCTGAATCTGAGTGGGAACAGGTTTGAGGAGATTCCCGAGCAGTTTCTCAAAATGACCACACTACAGTCCTTGTCACTTGGAGGAAACAGATTGAAGAATATCCCGGCAGAAATAGAGAACCTGACCAGGTATGAGTTTGCTTCTTTATTGTCCAGATATGAACGGTCACTTAATACGACGACGCAAACTACTAAATAAATAAATAAATAAAAAGACTGATTATTCTGTTAAATTATTATAAATACATATATAATAAAAACTTTAAATAATTAAAGAAGGTATTCATTTTTGACCACGATACACTGTGAGAGTGCGAGACAATTTAATTTTTTTTTTTTTGATTTTTTTGTTAGTAGAATATATATATTTATTTTTTTACAGATTTCAACCTCTGAAAAAAAAATCTAATTATTCTTTATTTTTGTATTTTTTTTAAAGTGTATTTTAATTTCAATTTTTGTTGAAGTTTTAGTAATTTTGTTGTGTTTTTTGCAATGGTTTTATATATAAATTGTTATAGCTAACATTTATATTATTTAAATTGGTTGTACTATAGTTATAGTTAACTGTAACAATCCTAACATAGATACACTGCTTTAGACCATATACTGTATCTCTTGAGGGCTGTTTAGAGCCTAGTACAAATTTGCATATGACCAGGATCACTGTTACAAAAGTAGACAAAAGTAGACAGTAGCTGAATGTGTTCCATGGCCTGGGGTTGGTTGGTGGGGCTTTTGGGTAAAACACTAACCAATAGAATGAGAGAACTGGTGAAGTAGACAAATAATTAAACATGCCATAACGGTCTGTTTACTCTTAAGTTAATGAACTCTCATTTCATTCAAACCTACAAAGTTAAAATTAGATTTTCCTGTTTCATCATTGCATTTCTAAATTCTGTATTTACAGTAGATGAACTTTGAACTTCCCCCTTTTGGTGTGTTTTTATCCTAATTGTATGATTTATCACCTCTGCATTAAAGTAATTCCGCTTTAGCTTTTCCCATATTAAAGGTGGGGTAAGTGATTTCTGGTAGCCAATGTTGATATTTCAAATCACCAAAAGAAACACGCCCCTACCCCAAAAGGGTCTCGCCCATATTTTGATAGCTCTGCCCCACACATACGCAACCCATGCAATGTTTATAACACACGAGCATATTCAAGCAAAAAACAGCATGTATTAATTCTATGAAACAAAGCAAAACCAACATTACTCACCTATTGAGAAGAAACAAAGCAACCTCAGTGTCCAATCGCAGGCTTTCCCGCTCCTTGAGTTCTCTCCAGCGCTGGAAAGCTGATCAGATATTTACACAGGTCCTAGTTCTTGCCTTAGCATAAGCCCTCTTTTATTCTGCAGACGGTTTCCTCTCTTGTTTTTTGTCCACCATCTCTATCTTTCTGTCGTCGCTCGGCTCGGCTTATGTCCGTCCTGTGCACTGAGCGCTCTCTCTCCTCCACATCATGAGTAGACACGCCCCTTACAAGTTTGTTTTGGTACTCACCCGACTCAGTTTTCTAAAGCGTTTTTGAAAAAATACATACCCCCCAGCCCACCTTTAATATCCACACATTTATAATTAGGGACATTCTCATTCAACATTTTTATCTAACAAAATCCTATACATGGCCTTACTAGATGAGTATTTTGTGCAATTTTCCAGGTATTAAATCTGCTAAAAGTTTGTTTTGTCAACTTGTAGGAGTATGCTCGCATATAACTAGCCTCAAAGCTAACACAAACTAAAATCTACAAAACTTGATTTTAATGTCGCGGTTCTTTAACTTTTGACCTCTGTTATGCAATGCTACAGTCTAGAGTTGCTGTATTTGGGAGGGAACCTCATCTCCTTCATCCCACCTGAGGTTGCTAACCTCACCAGTCTGAGATATCTGGTTCTGTGTGACAATCGCATCCAAAGCATACCGCCCCAGCTCAACAAGTGAGATCTTTGTTACTTGTGTTCTTATTGTATATTGTAAAGTCAAAGCAGTTGGGTGTATTTTTGGGTGTATTATGATCTGATTTCTGTCCATGCAGACTACACTCCCTGCTCTCTCTCAGTCTCCACAACAACCTGCTGACCTTCCTCCCTCGTGAGATCCTCAGCCTCGTCCATTTGCAGGAGCTCAGTCTGCGTGGAAACCCTCTAGTTGTGCGCTTCATCAAGGACATGACCTATGACCCTCCATCCCTGACGGAGCTGGCAGGACGCACCATCAAGTCACAGAACCTTCCGTTCAGCTCGTGTGACCTACCGTCCAATCTGAACCATTATTTAAACCTGGCTAGCAAATGTCCCAACCCAAAGTGTGCAGGTAGGGGAGGACAATAAGGTTGTATTATCTGTGAAAAAGTGAAATTTTTAGGAGAACTGTAAAAGATAATACTGTATATATCCTGTGAGGATCACCTTGCTTTAGACAGCATCGTGCATTAATTCAAGGAATATTCTGGGTTCAGTACTAGTTAAGCTCAACTGATGGAATTTATGGTATAATGTTGATTACTTAATCTTGTCCCTCATTCATCAAAAAAGGTAAAAACTTGATATTACACTGTAACAGCTTGAGCCTGTCTACACTGGACGCTTCAAAGCAGACGTTCCAAATCCATTAGTCCTATTGTCAGAAGTAGCACAAGTGCTTTGAGTACATCTGAAACAAAGTCTTGAAAATTTATATAACTTATAAAAAAAACAAAACAAAACAAAAAAAAAAACAACAAAACAAAAACCTGACTTTTGCATACAAACGGGAAACTTTGGCATGAGCACGTGAAGCCCAATGTGAAACATTTGCATGCTTATGTGAAATTTTTGTGTGCGCACAATTCATTTTTCAAGCTAGCAATTTTTTATTTTCTCGTTCGCATGCAAAAGTTGATGGATTGTTTAGTTTTGCAAAGGTCCCTTTAGGGGCTCCGTAAAGTGATTTTTTTCATGCTAAAATCGTGTTAACGTGCACAAGTTTGTGGCTAAATTGTTGAAAGAAAGAATTTTAACATTTACAGATTGACCCATTTACTCCCAAATGTTTGCTTTTTTATTTTTTTTTAAATGGAGGGAATTTATGTGCTAATCAACATTATGCCGTAGTGTAGTTGCTGTTGACATTTACTGAAAACTTTATAGGTTGACAAAGTTGCAGGTTTTTATTGTTGTCTTTGATGTGTTGAATATTTGTCCACCTCTTCACATTTCTCTGTATTTCTCCCATCATGCCCTCTAGGTGTTTACTTCGACTCATGTGTGAGGCACATCAAGTTTGTGGATTTCTGTGGGAAGTACCGGCTGCCACTCATGCATTACCTCTGTTCCCCGCAGTGTTCCTCTCCCTGCAGCTCAAACCCACAGAGCGACGCGGAGTCAGAGGACGAGAACAGCGTCCCTGCAGACAGGCTCCAGAGAGTACTGCTGGGATAGTACAGACAGATCTCCAACAGAGACAGTTACCTGTCACAGCATTTCCATTCAATGCTTAATTTCATGTTTTTGTAGACCTATAAAATGTTAAAAACACTTTGACCCAAAAGAGTTGGGTTTTAGAACTGTTTTAATGACTGAACAAAAAAAGCACTGCCTATTTAGCTGAACTGTGATTAATACAGGTAGGTTTAAACTGTAAATCAAACTTAAAGTGATAGTTCACTCAAAAATGTTGTCATCATTTTCTCACTCTCATGTCACATATACCTTTTTTTTTTTTTTTTGGATGATTTTAGAAGACATTTGATATTGTATATTGTCACTTGGACTACTTTTACAGTTCTTTTATGGTGTTTTTGTCTGTTTTTGATCATTTAACTTTTGCGTTTCATGGAGAACAAAAGCAAATTGGTTTGAAATTTCACGAGGGTGAGTAAATAATAAAAATGTGAACTGTTCCTACTAATGTTGCTCTTTAGGCATCTGACACTTTTGCATCTTGCCTAAAACAGTATTTTGAGTAGGTCAGCTTGACATGCTATCAGAGAACAAACCGGCCGCTTTGCACTTCTGGAAAATGTGATCAATACGTGAACAGTTTACTCTTTGACCTCTTCTTTGTATTGATTGTTAATCTGCCCTAACTTTTTTTGTTCAAAGTTCAGGTTATGGAATATGATGGCTACTTCGCACAATTTGAAAATGAATGGAAAGCTATCATCCAAGACACAACCTTGAAAATAGTTACACGCTAAAAGGACACTTTTTGAATTTTGCCTTATTGTCAGAAGTTTGGTTTCAGATCAGTATTAAATGGTTTACTGTCTCTAAAAGAGCTCATAATGACCTTAATAGTAATAAAACATAGATATCATTGTCCTTGATGATAACTTATCTGTTATGTGTGTGTGTTTCTTGTGAGCACTAGTTGTTATTTCAGTCAGTCTGATTGCTAGATCATACAGTGATGATAATTTGAACAGTATTGCACAATGTGGATGACTTTGTCTAAGAGTTTTGGGTCAATGAGTTCACATGAATATTTGACAGCTGCATTTATGGCCAATTTCTATACACTCCTCTCCCATCAGATGCAGCTATCACTCTTGCTGCAAATATCAGTCCTTTATCAGTTTACGATGTCACGGTGACCTGATACAGATTGGGACGCCTCTGCTCTGAGAAGAGGATGAAACTTTCCATCTCTCTCCGGAATAACAGGACAGTTTTACAATTCACAGTTCTCAAAGGTAGGATGAGTCAGCACTTCTCTCAGCTGTACAGGTCTGACTCAGGACATTTCAAAACACATAAATGGGTTTAGAGAACTGAAATGAGAAAGAGTGAGTATCTAGAACCACCCTGCTGTTACAAAAAAAGAAAAAAGAAAAAAAGAAAAGAAAAGGTCAAAGGTCCCCCATGGTCTTATCATTAGCTGGTTTTAAAGGGGTTTTGGGCACTAGCATGGCCAGATTAGGGGACATGCAAATTCGTCAGAAAGAAAGATCTCTAGCTTATTTTTTAAGACTCTTGTGGATGGTAAAGACTAAAGAGGAAAAGCAATCCAAAACTGTAATCTTACTGCACAGTGTTTCACAAGACCCAAAACTCCAGAGGAGAATGGGTGTATTTTGGACAATGGGTACAACAAATCTTTTGATGGAGATGATTATCGTATTTTCAGAAGTATTCTTTAAAGGCCCCTCACTATTCTTTGAGACTATATCTGTATGTAAACAGTCAGAAATCGAACGGTAGTTATTCAGCGCTCCCTGGTGGTCTAGTGGTTAGGATTCGGCGCTCTCACCGCCGCGGCCCGGGTTCGATTCCCGGTCAGGGAACAAGCGTTTTCTTTCAAATACTCGTCCTGGAGACGAGATCTAGCCAACTTCTGAAAACTCGGTAAAAACCATAGACTATATGGTAAAAACGCTGTGTTGTAAAAAGATGCTTCATTCTCACCGGTTGTGACTTCCTGTCATAAACTTTGGAGCTCTTCCTTAGAGAACGTTTGCTTTCAATAGTTGTGTGGCGCCCTCGCCTGGTCACCCGTGTACTTTTCGCACGTAAACGAGCTTTTGATTTCCCCCACAATCAGTTTTTTTTTTATATATATATATATATATATATATATATATATATATATATATATATATATATATATATATATATATATATATATATATATATGTATTTTCAGATAATAACATTATTATGTTAAAAAAATTAAGTAAACAAACAAATTAATACAAATAAAGTTAAATACAAACATTGACATGTTTTGTTAGTGATGTCCGCAGATGCTGATGCTGATGAGGTGCTGTCTGTGCTGCGGGGTTTGGACCCCGTGTTCTCCTCTGCATACTCGAGACTCTACATCACAAGTACCAAGTAACGTAAAATCAAGCAGTTCACCCTTGGCCCCTTTAATTTTGTTTACTGGATTTATCTTCAACTAACGTTACATGGCAATAAAAATACTAACAAGTTACAGCACTTTTGCATCAGCGGGAAAGTATTCACATTATTTGTCAGCTGCTGTTTTAAATAATAATGTAAAGATAAGAAGAGTCTGATCTTATAATGGTGCCAGAAAGCTCCCATATTTGACAGGTGCATGTGATGTTTTGTAGGAGTTTATTTCTACAAGACTCACCCACTCTTCCAGGTGGATGTACTGGGGACAGTTGTTTACAAGCAGGAGAGAGAAGATTTCTACTGCTATGGAGGTCTGGAAAAACTTATAAATAAAACCTAAATAAATAAAATCGGTTATCAAATAGATCATTTTTTTTTTTTTTTTTTTTTTTTATGGATGGGTGATTCTGCCATAAATTTTAGAAGTTGACTAGTAATTTTGCCTATGATTGTTTGTTATCTTGCCTTGGGAAGAAAGTGACCTAGGACTGCACTCAAAAATGGGCACTTGTTGCGCCTGGTCTTACTATTTCTTGTCTGTTACTGGTGTCATACACTAGCTTTGTTGGAAAAATGAGAAATGGAGTGATTAAGGATAATCAACTAAATGTAAGTTATGAAAATTCTGATACCACAGTAGTAACACCAAGTTTTTATAAAAAAAAAATTCTTAAAGACAGTCAAAATATTTCACATGAGTTCAGTACAATTATGCAAATATGTATCTTAACTATACACTAAGATGTGCTGCGTAATATTTGTATATTTTTTCTAACATTGTAAAATTGTCATTACTGTCACTTTTGATATTTTTAATGCATACTTGTGGAATAAAAGTAATTCATAGTTTTAATTCAAAATCACATTATATATATATCTATATATATATATATATATATATATATATAAACAAAAGGCTATATAGGGTTCTAAAATGGTGATTTAAAAACCTGGAGAAAATGGAAAATAATGTTTTCATTGCTGCAAATATTTAATCTGCATGTATGCATAAACAAATAGCTCTTTGTTTTTTACAACATTCTCTTTAAAATGAAAGATGAACTCAAACGGCTGAAGGAGGCTGAACGGAAGAGCACTGTGCTGGAGATCGGAGACCTGCTGAGTGTACGAGGAACTGTCAAAACCTCCAGGGATGCGAGGGAGATCAGGGCCACCTCCTTCTGTGAGGGAAAATAGTTTTTAGATTCTATTCAGACATATAATTTAGTCAGTTAGATTGAGCTTGTTTGTAAAACACATGGATTCCGTTATAATTATTTTCCTGTAACCATCACTCTGTGTAGATAAAGTAAATGACCCTATGATGGCAGTGCTGATCTCACGTATGCTGGAAATGCCTCAGCTGTACAGAAAGTGCCATGATCAGCCGTTCCGTGACCTGGGCGGCACAGAGTGAGTCACACAGAAAGATTGTGATATCTGTTATTTTACATGACATCATTTATATCTTAGATCTTACACTGCAGTAAGATATCTAATATATATATATATATATATATATATATATATATATATATATATATATATATATATATATATATATATATATATATTAAATGTACTTAAAAACTTATTTTATTTACAGAGCAGGTGGTTCCTTACTGTCTCGGTCAGTTCTTGCTCTTAAGGAGTTCCTCTTAGAGAAAGAGGTGGCCAGGTTTCATCCTTATGATGTTGAGTTCCTCTTACATCCACTGATTCAGAGTTCTTCAGCTGAACAGGTACTGAACCTTACCTTGACATCCATTATATAGACAGAGGGATAGGTAGATTGACCTTATATATGCAAAATTTATATACACAAAAGATGAATGCGCATCACTTCCAAAGTAAACTGTCCTTGTTCAATGTCACTACTCTTGGCTGAAGTATAACGGAATATAAGAGCCAGGAATAACTTATGGTGGGCAGGGTAGGGAGGATGTGTTGTGCTGTTTGATGGCAGCAGGGAGTGATTGTCTTTAGCACTTTTATGAGATGCTGCTGTTCTGGAAATTCAAGGACGGCAACATATGTTGAGGAGAAGTATACTAATGAGAAGCCTAACAATATCTTCCTTAGTAGGCAAATGAGAACGTGCATGGAATTTGCATTTTATTTAAAAGATCTTTATTTGTTAGAAGTTTTTTGGGGAGGCTGAATTAGTTGTTTTGAATGATTCATGACACAAATGTGATTCATTGCCGAGGTGACTCATCCATTATGATGCATGTCTTTTTTGTCTGAAGGAGATGGATCTGCCTGGGATATCAGTTGCTACACAAATTTGAAAACTTCTGAAAGAGACACTGAGCATTCTCCAAGATGAGGGACAAATATTTCGTAAAATGCAGACCCCAGATGAAGTCTACAATGTATGTGGGATGGTTTCGCAAACCTCTTAGCAAATACAAACAGTGGGTAACATTTCCTCGGGATACTCTTAAAATGTCTAATATTTGCTTCAAACACATGCTTTCTACACATTTCAGGAAAAGGATTGTACTACTAGGATTTTAAAATTATATTTAATGGTTTAATCACAACAGAAATGTTATATAACATATAATGTCTAAAACACGTGTAAAATATATTTTCATTACCTTGACTGCTTTAGGTAACAAAGCAAGACAAAGATCTTCACAAAGCAATCAAGGACATTTTACGAGAGGATACCAAACGGGAAAAGTGTATGTGTGTGTGTGTGTGTGTGTATGTATATATATATAAATATATATATATATATATATATATATATATATATACACACATACATTTATATGTATATCAGTCATACTAGTTGCACATCATGTTATTAAAATGATTACATTCTTTGGAATACTTCTTTTTTGATTGTTCAGACACTGCATTCTCAGGTCCGATTATTTTTTATAATTAACTATATAATTGATGTTTTTGTTTCACATAATAGTTTCTATTTGAAGCAGTATTTTTGTAAATTTAGTTTTATTGTATTTTATATTATAAATAAATTAGTGAGATAATGTACAGGCAGGCAACATTATTTCAAAATATACCCATACTGAAATATGTGAGTAGTGGACCTTCCTCATATGCTGTTTTTTTTTTTTTTTTTTTTTGGCAGATGCTGAGAAAGGATGCCATGTCCTGCATATATTGTCCAGCCAAAATCTGAGTCGAGAGGTGCTGGAGGTTACCCTGACATTCTTAGAACGCAATAGTGACATAAGCACAACAGAAGCGCACTACACTGTTTTGTTGCATTGTGTTTTAATTCCAGAAAATATAATAAGAATGTTAAAAACAATAAGACATATTGCTAACAAGTTACAGAATCCAGTTTTATTTAAATCATTAAAGTCACTTTCATCCATTATTTATCTTTTTAATAACCTTTTTTTTATTTTTTTTGCTTGTTTTTGTTATCTTGATGAAACCAGTTCCCTTTCACTTACAGTGATAAAGAGTGTCCTGGAGGTTTGTAGTGGGTGAGCTGAATGGGTCGTTTAAAACTGTAGTTACACTCAATGGCCTGAGGAGGTCACTGTGAGCAGATAGATACGTTACTGTCCACGAGCACATCTGTATCTGTGCACGTTCAGGTATCTGCTCAGTGGCAATATGAGTAACGAAAATCACGTCTTACACTGTCTGTGATATTCTTGCTCAGCAGTCGTTTACGAAATTGTTTGTATGCGTATAGACCATGCATATTTTGCATTTATATTTATGGAACGTTTTTCAAATGACAGTTCATTTATGGTGTGTGACACGGTTTTAGTGCAGTCCAGATACGCTACTGCATTCTTTTCTCTCACAGTTGGCCTTTAAACAAGCTGAATCAAACAAACAAATAATGCCTGGTCTGTAAAATCCAGCCATTGTCTCTTTTGCCAAGTAGGATAATGATATCAACACAACACTTGTTTTTTTTTTTCTTCCTCCCTGTAGAGGCTCTTAAACTGCAACAGAGCCCTTGTCAAGAAGCCCAGCCCATTGCCCAAATATCCCAGTGCGCGCGCGTTTCCTGCCGAATGGACTTCGCGGTGAATGCGCCCCGGCCTTTATAACGCGCGCCGCTTACATTTAAGGAGAACCCCCCAGACTTCAGCTACTCTTCTGTAATCCACACAAAGGACGCGCCGATCCGGATTGCAGAATGACACTGTAGAACGTGTCTAAATTCGAATTCAGCTGGAACGCGGCGGTTCGAAAATCCGCTCTGCGAAACGGATACGGGAATGTTCGTTGCCTGCGGACGGATATAAGTTTCAGATCATTTATTACTCGATCTTCATTTCTACATTACGTCAAGGGAGAATAAACGGACGGGCCGGGGGGCAACAGTCGTTTGCGTTCATTGAGAAGAGCAGCATCGATATTATTCGTGCAAACGTCTCCGTGACTGTCCATTTAATTCTGTGTCTGTCTGATTACTAGCCGTGCTTCGGAAGCCTCTGTTTTCACAATGCAGTTTCGGACAGTTTTGGATGTAAAAGTAGTGGATGTGGAGAAGAGGAGGAACCCATCCAAACATTACGTGAGTTGGCTACCTATTCACCTTGCGTCCTTCTCGAACCTGATGCTGAGATACAGAAAGACGCATCTGAATCACGATAAAGGACATTTCTGCAACGCTACGAACAAATGCGTTCTGAGCTGGTTCTGCCTTGTCCTATAAAAAGTCAGTTTTTTTTCAGCATTAGCCGAGATGAGTCAGAGAGTTTTATTTCTCTTGGAGAATAATACACATAGAAACCCCAGAGGTCCGTTTAAGAAAAACAAATAAATAAAAATAATAATAAAGTACAGAAAATTACCTCAGATTGAACACCTGCGTATGCATACTCAATTATATATAAACTTCATTTTGCAAGTTAATTAGAGTTAATTAAAGAAGATTTAGATTTCTGATGACTTATGTAAGATTCAAATGAAATTAGAACATGTCTGCTGGTAATGTCAATTGCCTAACCAGGACAATAACAATACCTTGATCATATTTTGTGAAACCAGTTACAATTATGCTTTATTGTTTCTATGAACATGAAGGATCCAAAACTATGTTGAGAAGAATATTTGTGCATTTAATGATAAGTGGTGTTCATGTTTTGTTCATCTGTTGTCACAAGTTATTAAACTTTCTGTGACACCCCCTTTTCTAGCAATTTAGGACACAACTTCAATGACATTCAGGGGTTAGTGGCCTGAAAAAGTGCCCATATATGGCTGGAACAGAAGCTTATGTATTTCCTGCAAAAGATGAACTGCTGTTTGTTTGAAATATTTATGCTACCACTTCTTGAAAGCGTATGCTAGAAGATCATATAGATTACCTAAAGACTAGTTCTACATAAATGATATGTTTATGAGTGTATTTGGGCCACTTTCTGGCATATAATGAAAATCTGACCCATTTTTTTCCAGAGTTCACTCTATAGACATGTACACAGAAGTCCTGTAAAGTATGCATTTTTCTAATTGAATGCAACTTTTTCATTACTAATTAAATAATTTTCAGAACTATTTAAGTGCACATTTATTTTAAAAAGTTGTATGAATTTGAAATCTTTGTGTTTTGCATGTCCCTCCCTTGTGTTAATCTGTAAATGTTGAGAATGGTCAAGGCAAGCAAATATATCTGACCTACTGTACAGAGAGTCCAGATGGTTAATATTACCAATTGATTAGTGACCTATTTCTAGTGCTAAATCTTAGGCTTTTTAGACAGTAGCCAGTCAACCAAAAGTTCTGTCATTTTAAGTGATGGTACATTTTAACAGCCTTGACATTGATCAGTAGTTGTGGCTTTTTGTTTTAAACAGCTTGTTTAACATGGGCCCACTATCTCAATCTTCTAACCACGAGAGCAACAGAACTGTTCTCAGATCAGCATTAGTGCAACATCCTCTCCCATAACTTGCACTGGATTCATTTGCTTTTGCCATAGATTCACTACATTCTCTCCCGAGAGAGTGAGCCTTTGGAATATGCATGGCCTTATATCCCACAGGCTTCAACATACTCTGGAAAGAGAGTAAAAAAAGAAAGCCAGTTGTTCAGTCTCATTAGTAATGTTTGTCAAACAGCTGGGTATGTTTCCTTTTGAGAAAGAGAGAGAGAGAAAAGGAGGAGGGGAAATGTGAACCCACATGCCCTTGTTTTAATCCCCAGGAACGCTCTGACTTCCTCTCTTTGAATGATAGCTTGGCTGTATTTAGACAAAGGGGAAAAAAACTACTTCATACACAAGACAAGGTTCTTACTGGCTTTTACTCTGATCTGGGACAGGTTTTACGTGCATCACTAGGATGATAAAGAGTGTACTCACAACCGCTTCCGAAAAGAACTGCAGGTTTGTCATCATTAGTCAGCTGAGAATTTGAAGTTGGACTAAGTAAAAATAGGGGTTCATACGATGGAAAATTGCATGCTTCCAGACAGGAAGTGAGCACTGAGACCCTCCTCTGAAGGTAGACAGAATTGCTTCTGTTATGTCTTTGTGGGAACTGTGTGTGTGACATGTTTTCTCACACAATTCATTAGCGAGCACTGGTTCCCAACAGAGCCCCACATGTCCGAAATGTGTTTGTGTGTGTGAACATTACATGAAGCTGCCTTGAGACTCTCCCCAGACAATCTGCTGTCTTGTCGGCTTTTGTATGACACAATTCCTTAGTTGTTTCCATCTGTTAAATCCTTGTCATAGGCCACTACAAGACATTCATGCCACAACATGACTATTAAAACACTTTTATTCAACACAAAAATTGAGTAAAGCCATGATTCATTCTTTCTTTCTTTCATTCACCCCAAAATGATAGTTCCCTCATCATTTACTCATCTTCCTGTTGTTCCAGATGTTTTAGACTTTATTGTTTTCAGTGGAGCACAAAAGGAGAAGGTTTGAAGAATGTTCATGCTGCTATTTTCCATATGTGGAAACATCCACAGAAGCAAATGGTGATTAATCTGATTTAAAAGGACCATAAAAGTTGTCTACAAGATGTGTGCACTTTATTCCAGGTCTTTTAAAGCCGTATAGTTGCTTGGGCTTACAAACAGACTTTAATATTGTAGGTTTAATTAATACTGTGGGTTAAATAGAAGTTAAGCTCAATCAACAACATTTGTGGCAGAATGTTGATGACCACTACAACGAAAATTTGATTTGTTTTAGTTAAAAAAGGAAAAATAAGAAAGGTGACCTAAAATGAAATTAAACTGGGAAAATTTTGTTTTGCTTGTATATTTGGGCTGTCAAGTTCTCTCCATTTTTATGGTTGTTTAAAGTTGTAGGCATGATTTTGTCAAGTTTATATATATATATATATATATATATATATATATACACAGTATATTTGAAAGAAGTCTCATGCTCGCCAAGACTGAATTTATGTGATCAAAATACAGTAAAAACAGGAGTATTGTGAAATATTTTTATTTCTATTTGAATATATTTCAAAATGTAATTTATTCGATATAATGGCAAAACAAAATTTTCAGCATCATTACTCCAGTCTTCAGTGTTACATGACCCACATAAATAATTGTAATATACTGATTTGCTTCTTATTATTATTCTCAATGTTGGAAATTGTTGTGCTGCTTAATAATATTTTTTTTGTGGAAACTGATGTATTTTTTGTAACAATGTAAAAGTCTTTACTATCACTTTACTATCAATTTAATGCATCTTTGAGAAATGTAAAGTTTTAATTTCTCTAAAAAATTGTACTGACCCTATATTTTTGAACAGTAGTTTACACAGAAAAAAATAGTAAGCATTTTTTTCATTCAACAGTCACGATATCATGCATATTATTTGCATCTTGTGGCTAAACTATTGAAACAGTGATCCACTTTAGTCAAGTTTATTTATACAGTACATTTCTGATTGTGTTAAAAAAGCTTTAATGTGTCAAATAGGAAAATTGTTTGTCAATAATGCAAGAGGACAATAACAAAGAGTAATTTTTTCAGCTAAGGTCAGTTCATTGATGACTCAGTGATGTCATCATCCAGTTCAGCTCTCTTCCAGTAGTGTCTGTGCAATCAGTCAAGCGTCCCCAACTAAACAAGCCAAAGGCGACAGTGGCAAGGAACCAAAACTCCATCGGTGATAGAAATGGTGAAAATACCTTGGGAGAAACCAGGCTCAGTCGGGGGGCAGACGATACCAGCATGGCGTGGTTTAGTTCCAGGCTGCAACACAGATCAGATTGTGTAGAGGACTTCTCTGGTTCTCATGGTCTGTACCAATAGTCGCCTAGTAAGTTGATGAGGTCTTCGCAGGGGATCTGTCTCTGGGGCGCATCTCGTTGACATGGTCTCCGCTGACATTCAGGGCTGTAGAGGTCGTCTCTAGGTGCTGATCCACCATCTGATCTGGATAAGAACTTGATCCTTGTGGCTACAGTGACCTTGGAATAAGAATGAAAGAGACTAATATTAGCGTAGATGCCATTCTTCTTATGATGTAGCGAGTACATCAGGTGTTATGGGAAGTGTTCCGATTGAACTAATTAATGCAGCCTAACAATTATTTCACAGATTTGAATTATAGAAATGCAATAATATATTAAGTGTATGCCAAGTTAAAGAGATTGGTCTTTAATCTAGATTTAAAATGACAGATATAGAGGGAATAAGTGTCTCAGAAACCCAGATTTTTCATCTTTGAGTGAACTGTCCCTTTAAACTAGCACCCCCCTCCCCCTCCATATCCCACACACATCCTATACCAGCACTCGCATACGTTTATGTACTGATAAATGACTCCTGCTGCATCCTGCCTGTCTTCAATTTCCGCGTTTTCATTTCCCCTCCTCTTCGCTTGTTCCTTGTCCAACATGACATCTTGGAGCACTAAAGCTCATTGCTCCTTTTTGTAGAGTTACTGTCTGCCTGCTGCCAGTTGCGGAGCGAATGCTATTGCTTTCAGTGCAGCTTGATTACATCATAGACAACAAATGATGCCAGAGCTGCTGGTGACAACATGTGTGGGCTGGAAGTGAAGCTCTGCCTCAGTACAGCAGCCTTCATGGGAAATGGCTTTTTCTCTCACAGTAGCTAATGATGTTGTCACCCATAAAGAAAATAATCCCAACAAAAGGATACTTTATCAGAATTGTTTCATATTTTCAGTGCATTCAATGCATGCTAATTGATTCTAAGCTGAGTTAATGACATGAACTAATGACGTGTTTGTTTCTGGTGTGTTGTTTTGCCTGGGATGCTGGGTCTGGCTCTCTCGAAGGGCTCTATGATGAAAGATGGGATTGTTGAAGGGGTTTGAAAGGCCACGTAGGTGTAATGGAGCTGAAAAATAGCAGTGCCGTGTTCACTCGCTGACAGTTTTGTCTACACACCACCAGTTACAACATTTCATGGAAGTGGCTGGCTATTCGCCCCCATTCGCAAGTGTCTGACTTGCAATAGTAAAAATAAAAATTCACTAGATGATATTTGACCATTTGCAGATTTTCGGTTTGTTACAGTTCCTAAATCTACCAGCGTCCTTGTCAGTGGATAATAAATGTCTTCCGCTTTCACATACTCTTTGAGATTGAAGAGGTGTCTTGTCCCAGGTTGCTCTGTAAGGCCAAAGGTTTTGATGCTCAAAGGTTGACGTGTACGCTGAGTTGACACTTTTTCATCTACACTTAAGTTCCACTTCCTGTACCGCATCCCTTTCCGGGAGCTGGAATGTGCATGTTCTTTGCATTGGGGTGATAGAGGTGAAGAGGGTGACCAGTGGCAACAGCAAACTGGAAATGACCACAAAAAAATGCAAAGGAAGTAGAGAGAGAATGAGCGTCAAATGGGTTTGTTCTGTGGATCATTGTTGATCACAATTCTCAGTGAGGAGGATCAGAAAGTTATACCGTTCATCTTTTGCTCTCTCTGCCTTGATCTACATATTGTTTAATTAATGATTTACAAGTAATGATTTAGAAGTTATCACTTCCTGTGGGAAATTGCCTTTCCAGAATCCCATTACCAGTGGACCCGCCTGGAGTTACACAGCTTAAACCCTGCAGTAAACGCTCACCCCTTGAGACGTGGGCTTGGAACAATTGCCAAATTTGCTGTGATTGGAACACATTTATAGTACTTAGCCTCTGAGTTTGTTGGTCTTAGTTTGGGTCAGTGTGTTGTGTGGGACAATGTATGTTCTGAATGCTTTTAATGGGAATAATCAACATATGTCACTGGTTTTGTATTAATTTTTCCTACATTTAATTTAATTGGAAATTTGTTGTATACAGAGGGACAAAATGATCTGGAACTAGTTTTACCAACTCACTAAAAATGATGGCAGTCAAACCATTCCCTTTTGATTGTGTACATTTAACATGACAGCATTTTCAACCAATTTTACTTTGTAATGTGATATTTCGTTTCGTTACAAGAAAAAAATGTTGGACGAGACTTGGTTGGTTCAGCAGCAGATTTGTTTCACAAAGTATATATTTTATTTAATGAATGTATTAATAAATCTAATAATATTTTGTTAATGTGTATTTACTTTATTTTTACAAGATTTAATAATTCAAAATTAAAATGATTAAATTATTTTTTAATTTAATTTTACAATGTGCACCAATTAATTTTTCACAATAACACCAGAAACATGTTTTAGAAATTAAATTGTGTCAATTTGATTTTCATGAAAGTTTTCTACATGAAGTACTAGCCATTCCTCTTGTTAGTGGTGGACCCTAGATGACATATGAATTTGCCTTGGGTGACAGGGCAAGTTTGCGTGTTTTATTAAAAATTAAAACTGTTTATTAATGGTTTATTAAAAATACTCAGGCTGGTATTAATGTGAAAACTGGCTCATCACACGATTTTGAGGATCCCACACTTCTAAAATCCCAACTAGTGTAAATTAATGTCTAGACAAGATCTTTAACTTCTTGCTCAGCATGATGAATAGATATGTTGCTGTTTTCACATCACAGATTTGAACTCTTCAACCAGCTGAATGAAATGCCATTTTGTGGCCATGTATGCACTATGGTTGTAAATATGGTAGATGGATAGTCTTTTATGTGTCTCCTGAAATAGTGTCTTTAGGCGGGGTTGAGTTACTTAAGTTGTGAGGCCTGTACTTTAAGCCCCACCAAGACTTCAAGCTTAAAAACTCCTCATCCTTTCTTATGATAAATCTGAAGACAGGATGACTGCTTTTCAGTAAGTTTCTCTGGCTTTACTTCTTACTGTCTATTCGAAAAGCTGCAAACGCTTTTTATTTTGAAATATGTGCTTCAGCTGGACATGATAAAGTCTGATCTGCTGATGTTTATCTAATGCATGATTATAAGGAAAGCTTTAGTTTTTGATGAAATGCAGTTTTGTTCTCTGAGTTTGGTCTTCCAAGACACTTCCTGGTTGTGTGATCTGAGTGTTTGTGCTGAGTGCTGACTTTGATTTATTTATGAACATTGTAAAATGTGAGCGGCCAAACGTTTGAAAGTTTAGTTGAAGTTTTTAATCAGTGGGTGATGTGCTTTGTTTGCTGCCATACTTTGAAGATTACTGTTGATTCTGTGGGTATTGAATTGCTTGAAGAAATCTTTTGTGTGTAATCTCTGAATCTCATTGGAAACAGAATCAGGGTTTTTTCTCTCACAAATGACAAGTATGCTTATATACATGTATTCAGTGTCTCTGTGACCTCCAGGAATCCAGCTGCTTTGTCTTAATCTTATTCCTTGACTCCGTTATAGGATAAGTATTTAAAGAGGGAGATCTCTGTTGCGTTACGTCTGTTCTTTTATGTCTAAGGATTTTCAAGAACACTTGAAATCAGGACTCTTTGTTGCATGCTTTTCAACATCATCAATGGATATAATCAAATCCAATGCCAGAGTTGCCCAGATGTTATGGGCGAAACATCTGTTACAGTTGTTTTGTAGACACTGTGGTCATTTATTAGCAATGAACATGTTTTAATATAGAAATTTTACTTCAGGTGGATGTCCTGTTGGCTTAGTCTCTTTTGTTTCAGTGCTATTTCTGCTCTCTAGGACAGTGAAGTTGTGCTTTAATATTTTGGGCGTGGGCTTTCAGTAATCCTGTTTTCCACTCTGGTTGCCCTGAAGATGGTCCCAGCGATGAGTTTTCATCTTACACAAACACACGAGATGATTGAGGCTGCTCTCCATTGTGAAATTACATATTACAGTTGGGCAGAGAAGGGCAGAATCAGCAACCATACATGCCAGTCCGGTCAGGGTCTTTAAATAACTCCTGTAGGAGTCACTCACACACACATGGAGTATCTTTTTTAGCACATGCTTTCAAAGAAAGCCTCTCATGCACTCCCACATTCACACTCTTTTCCAGGCAGTTGGTGTGTGATAAGCATGTATCTGTTTGGATAGCTGCACACACACTGTGGGAAACAGCGTGAGGCGGTTTAGTCAAGGCCGTTTCCCAGCATTCTGCTAACAGGGGAAGCACTTTAACCTGGCACAATGCAAATACTCACAAGCATGTAAGCCGTCTGTCTCACAGCACAGGTCAGAGCCTCCTCTATCTGTCTCTCACTCTCTCTGCAGCCCCGCCACAAACATCTGCCTGTTTCATATGATAGCAGTCATATTTCATTACCCACAGAAAAGCTGATGCCGCTTCCCACTTTATGGTCCATGACATAATCTTTGATACATGACAGACTATGGAGATGAGGTAAATCAAATGGTTTGCTTGTCTAATAATCAAGCCCAGACTCAATTGTGCTAAACATCCTGTGGGAAAAAAAGGTTTGCGGTATTGCTACCATTTGGAATTAGTTTCTATCGCAACAGATGTGAAAGTGTCTGCTCAGTACTCTGCGTTTACTGCTTGAGTGTTTCAGAACTGGAAAATGGTCCATATCATTTAATACAATCTCTTTCTTTTTAACTACAGTCACCATAGTTACTGCAAGTACTGTAAAATTATAAACTGATGGAATGCTAGGTGCAAAACTCAGTGCCGTAGCGTTAGGGTTGTTAACATGTTGCTATGTGGTGGCTAGGGTGCTTAAATACGAGTGTTTTGCTGTAAAAACCAGTTAAAACCAGCCTGGTTGGGTGTTCTTAGCTGGTTTAAGTGGGAAGTATCTGGTTTTAGCTGGTCTCCCAGCCTGACCAGTGAAGACCAGCCTGACCAGCTAAAGAAGTGGCCAAAAGCCTTCTAAACCAGCTATGACCAGGCTGGTTTCAGCTGTTTTTTCAACAGGTCTATGTGCAAACCCCGGAGCCACAGTGTTAGGGTTGCTAGCGTGTTGCTGTGTGGTTTTCAAGGTCTTTTCCATGTTGAATACTAGAGCTTTTCTAGGTGCAAAACTAGGTTCCATTATGCTAGGGTTATTAGCATGTTGCTATGTGGTTGCTGGGATGTTCTGAGTGATTGCTAGGGCATTTCTAAAACAATTTCTAAACTTGGTGCCACAATGCTAAGGTTTTTTAGCATGTTTTCTCTGAGTTTTGCTGGGTTATTGCTAGTCCTTTGCTAGGTGCAAAACGTAGTACCACAATGTTGAGGTTGTTAGAATATTGCTGTTTGGTTGGTAGGTGTTCTTAGTGATTGTTGGCGAGTTACTTACTAAGTCAATGAAATGGCTTGGGTCACTCTTTTTATGTCAATGGCTGTTTTCGAAATTGCCCTTTTTATCCTTATATAGTGCATTATTTAAGAGGACAAACATTTGTAGAGTATGGGGAGCAATTTCAGATTCAGCCCTTTTTTTTGCCCATTTTATAATTTGCTAGGTGCAAATGTAATTGTTTGAACAATAGCACACCTCCTCTCAACAAGCCACGCAATTTGAGGTCTCTTTCATGTTTGTAGTACATGTGATGTGATGCGAGTTAAGCCCAGAATTTTAATAGTAAGGGTTTTTGGAAATTCTGAAAAAAGTGTGAGCAGCAGTGATGCTTGCCTGAGCAGAAATCACTAATAAATTAAGTTGTATTTTGGTGGTTACCATGGTAAACAGACATGCAATACTCTGCAATACGGAGCAAAAATGTGGCAATGTTTAATGACATATTATATTTTTCCACATCTATGGAAAAACAAGCCATTTCATACTCATACACATTACACTGCAAAGGCACACATTACTATGTGCTTCATACAGCATGTTGGGAGGTTGACAGGAGATCACTGAAGATCACAGCAAAACTTCAAATCTGTTAGATCCCAAGCGTCACAAATACAGCTTCCAGACACTTCTCTTGACCTTGAACAGGCTTGAGGTGTCTGAGTTTAGACCCTGGAGAGACATAATTGGTGGGCCAATTTATTTGAAGGCTTGATGCTAGAGAGCTGTGGTCAGAATATCATGCTGAAATGAGCCTGTAATATTACACACTTACTGGGTGTACACTGCAAGGAAATGTGCTGAATGTAAATGAAATATCTTCGTTAAAGGGGAAAAAGAATGTCATTTGTCAAGTAGTCAATCTGTTTATATCAGCTGTGGATTGTTTTGATTGGCACTGGGAACTAGGTTAACTCTAGATGCAAATATATATAAAAAAATAGATTTGTAAATGATTTGTTTACATGTTTGCATCTGTTTTAGTGAGACTGCAAGGAGGTGTGATCTGTTAAAAATATATATATTTTTTTGTAAATAATAATATACATATACATGCATATATTTAGGATGTAGTGTTATTTTAATATTATTTATATACTATTATAATTCAGTTTGCTTTTTTAATTATATTTACAGTTTTCATTTTGATTTCAGTTTATTTTTTTGGTAATTGTCATGTGCTTTTGTCCTTTTTTAAATTAATCATTTAGGTTTAGTTCATTTTTATTTCATTAATATTTTTATTTTAAATGTCCAGTTAGCAATTTTAGTGCTTCAAATTAAACTTAGGGAACTTAACTGAAATAAGATTCAATTTTTCATCTGATATTGATTTATTTTCAAAATGTTTTTAATAATTTCAGTTTTAGTTAACAATAATAACTCTGGTAGGGTGTTTTGGGTGGACACAAGGATACCAGGTAACTGCCAAGTGACAAAACTCCTAAACAGTAAGTATGAAAAGAAGTAGTAAAAAGGAAATTTTTTTTCTAATGTCATTGAAACCTCAAAAACAATACTCTTTATTAGAAGTGATCTTAACATGGCAGCATGTCATGAAAGACACATGACCTGTGTTTAGAGGAGGAAGCTGTCCCATCCACTGCTGAGTCAGGTGCAGGGCAGAGGCACCCTGCGAGTATCCCACCCAGGGGGAAATTCCTGTGAACAGGTCAGGAGTTCCCCTCATCTCTGAGGGCTGGGTTCCGCATGATGTCATATTGTCTGTTGGTGGCCTTGTGGAGGAACTAAACGTTTGATCTTTTTTTCTGTTGCAGGACAATAGAACTGGATTTGTTAGGAATTGTATACCTGCAGGAAACGCTTGTCCCTGACTATACAGCGGCGTTTCCTGACCACTCAGATCTGTGATGTCATTACATATCTCGCTCTTGAGTTTTTACCCAATTTTTTGGCATAAAAATGATTGGCAAATATGCTTTTGGCAGGTTAGAATGGCAGCTTAGAATGTCACACACTGTAAAAAATAATCATTTCAATAATTTTTTTTGTGTAGGCATAGCTATATTTTCATAGATTATCCAGACAATGGGAAAATGTAAGTTTCTTTGTCCTCAACCAGCCTAAAAGTTGAATGAACGCGTGCAATTGCTGTTTTAACTGAAAAATGCAGGTTGAGACAACTGCAGAAGACGAAATCAACAATAAATGATGATAAGAATAAGTAAATTTGAATATTTGCACTATGAACTGCTTCCCGTAGAAACAATCGTTGTACTGAAATTATCATCCTTTGTACCGAAATGTGTAACTAAAGTGTAGAGGTTATACATTGTTCTAATTGTCTTCTTTGTATTTTTCTCTTTTCAGGTGTATCTCATCAATGTCACATACTCTGACTCCACATCCCACATCATCTACAGAAGATACAGTAAATTCTTTGACCTTCAGGTAGGCTTGCTTAAGTTTAACAGTTGCAAGTCTCTTTCTCTCTGTCTAACTTCTCTTACTTTTATATTATTTTCTCAGGTAATGGGTATTCACCTCAGAACTGAGTTTAATGTCTTTTTAATGTCTGTCTTGTGCAAGCCAGGGCTGCGTTTACATGCCTATTTCTCCCTCTTTCTCAATTTTAAATGTGCCTTATTAGCATGACACATTAATAATGGTGTATTTTTATTCCCAAAAGCAGAAGCAAGTTAGAGGAATTAATAATAATGGCATAATAAGGAGAAGAAAGAATGCAATATGAGTCTAATGCTATTTAATGTAGCATGCGTTAATGGCTGGATTATGTTGAATGACATTTATGGGCGTATTTTAAGAATTAAAGTCTAAATAAAGTCTAACTAACAGTATTTGCTTTGGAAGCAGAATGGAGGAAAGTCAGCATTCACACCCAACCCTTCAGGTGCAGCGGGGCCCCTCTGTAAAGTCTGGAAGAAAGAGTGTGTATGTTTTTTGTGTGAGGATGTGTGTAGGGTTGAGATGACTGTGCACATTTAGTTGCAGTGTAAGCATGTCTCTGTGAACATGTCTGTACATTTGGTACAGTACAAAAAAGGAAAAGGAAAAAGTACCATGTTATAGTCATGCTTTTTGGACATGTACATTGGTAATGTGTTGTCTTTTTGGATTTTCACTGCCTTTTAAAAGTGCTTTTGTGCTCTTATCTGCATTTATATGATCGAAAATACAATAAAAATAACTGTTTCCTATTTGAATGTATATTAAAGTGTAATTTATTCCTGTGATGCAAAGCTGAATTTTCAGAAGCCATTACTTCAGTGATCAGTGTCACATTATCCTTCAGAAATTATTATTATTTTTTTATCCCATGGGGATTCTTTGATGAATAGAAAGTTCAAAAGAACAGAATTTATTTGAAATATATATATATATATATATATATATATATATATATATATATATATATATATATATATTTAATATATGTATAATAATATATGTCTTGATTTTCTTTACAGTCACTTTTGACTGATTTAATGCATCCTTAAAAGACTTACTGACTTTATACTTTTGAACGCTAATTTAAATAAATAGATCATGGTTATACCATTTTTTTGCATAATGTGCTATAGTAATACCATGTTTTTTTGTACATAAACCATTGTAGCATCATATTTTTGGATATACTGTGTAGGTAACAATTTGAAAACAACTTGAAAAACCTGGAATTTTAAGGTAATTTCAAAATTGTGTTTTCCAGGCTTAAAAAAAGCTATTGGAATTTCTGACATTTTGATGTTTTATCAGCTTGGAATTCATCTTAGTGCTTACAATCCATTTAAAATACATAAATAAAAATAAATAAAATAAAATTCACTAATCTTGAATATCAGGAAAAACAAAACTTACAGCAACCTATGCCTCATACTATTGTAACCTTTTGAAGTACCTTTGAAGTAGTGTGTCTACCATGGTATTTGAAAATGGTTATGATTTGGTACTATGGTATGTCAACATACTATTATCTTATCTGATACATCTGATACCATCACTATACTAAGGTACACTGTTCCTAAGTACATTTTTTAGGGACCCATGTGTTTGTGCGTGTACTGAATTTTCTGTAGTTGTGTTTGTATGGAGTTCTGGGCTCTTCTGTATCCATCTACGTTCTGTTGAGGTGATTAGTCTTCTGTCTCAAAGACTTCACTGTTTAACACAAGACTAATGGTGGTCATGCTGTGTACTGGGTGAAGTCAAAGCCTCCATTGATAAGCTGAGAGTAACCCAGTCAATCAGTTCCCTCCTCTTGAGTTCCTGCCTCTACATACAGGAACAATAACAAACATAAGGAAAAGGGATGTGCCTTTTACGAGATTTCAGCAGATGTTTCAGATCATTCTAACAAAGTATAAATAATATACTCAGCTGTGCTGACTAAGAAATGTGGTTTTAGTACAGTAGTTTTGTACTTTTAGTACTTGACTTTGGGTTTAGTAGTTGCTTTGTAAATACACTTAGGTTAGGGTTTGTGTGTTTGGGACAGTGATAGTGAGTGCACTACTGTTTGGAGTAAGATTAATACTTTTATTCAGCAAGGATGCATTAAATTGATCAAAAGTGAGATTAAAGACTTTTACGTGATTACAAATATTATTTCAAATAAATGCTGTTCTTTTGAACTTTTTGATATAAAATTTCACAATATTACTATTGTTACTGTATTTTTGATTAGCCAAACCCTTGATGAGCAAAGAGACATCTTACCGACCCCAAACCTTTGAGCAGTAGTTTATATTAAACTAGTGAGAGTGTGAAAAAGAGTGTGGCTTTTCCATCTATACATGTGAACTTTTACAACAAATTTACATAGTGTATTTGTACTCTAAATGCACATGCATTACAATCAATAATGATGTTGTGAATGCTGTTTAACACGTTCAGCACTGTGTTTATCTTAACCAGAGCTGACTGGCAGGCTCTGACTTATTCAATTCCCAAAGTTACTCTTAAAATCTTTTCATTGCCTACTTGCATCATATTGGTTGTAGCAAGAATAAAGCCAAACTTTGTTGTCTGTCAAAGTGGTTAGGAGAATCATGGAGCAATAAACAGTTTGGTAAATGTGCATATGGATGGTTTTGTTTTGTATTAGTACAGTCACCAGTCCTTAATATCCCATTATCTTTCAGTGTTACCACCAGTGCACTGTTGGTTAGCATTAGCATTGTGCATAGTGTATGAAGCTTAGTTGAACTCCAATTTAAACAAGTGAACTGTGCTTAAAAGCTTCCCCAGCACACTGACAGCTGTTAAACACCATTTAACCATTTTGTAATGTTCCACAGTTCATTTAAAGTAAAATCAGTCATGCTGGCCAACAAAAAGGCCCAGTGCTTTCATTCAGCTAATTTTCTGTTAGCTGAGCCGAGGATATTAGTTATCCAAACACACGTGCAGAATATGTAGTGAGTGTTCATTTCAAGTAAAAAAAACTGGAATGATTTGTTTTTATAGGTACGTTTTGCAAAAATGTTGGTAAAGGCATATTTTTTCCTTTGTGGAAAAAATATGGTTTTGTAGAAAATGATCTAAAAGTAGTGATAATGGTTTTACCTATATGGTTATCCACAGTAAAACTACGATTATTATGCAAGCATGATGGTTAGTTTTCTTAAGGGGTGGGTGTATATTCTTGGATGTATATCAGGAAGCCTGTATTGTTTGTATTTCTAGGTTCTTTTTTGAAATTTCAGGTTTATTTTGTCCTCTCTGGTCTCTGTAGAGCAACCACCCACAGAGATTGTGTATAGCTAACTCAGAGAACATATCAAAGCCATTTTAAACTGCAGACTAGTAGCAATCGTGTGATTAAAAAGTAAAGCTTGATTCTGTCTCACTGCTTGGAGATTGGTTAGAGTGGATTCTCTAGCCCAAAATCTAAGACATCTATCCCATAAGAATATGCAGGTACAGAATGAAGTATTGTGAGCAGAATGTTATGAGGTGAGCTCTGCTGCTTTGGTTACTCCTCTCTTACTCCTTAGAGGAGGTGGCTGTACTCTGGCCATGCTCCAGTACTGTAGTATGCTCAGGTCGTCCTCTTATTGTAGAGCACTGCATCTGCATAATACGTGAGGTGATTCATCCTGGATTTTCCATCCTCACTCCAAATTTATGGTCCTTTTAGCCTATATTTTATTTGGAAGAAGGTATAATGAATGGTACAGTTGAGAAACTGGGAAAAGGGTAACAAACAGTTGGTCTGACAGCAATAGGGAGAAATTGAAATACTTGATTAGTCATTCAGCAAGTGGCTGGTCAATTGTTAAGAAAAACTGGATATATTTTTTATTTTAATGTATTATTTGATTATATTTGGTTAATTGTTTTATTATGAGCATTTAATTAATAATTACTAACAGACTGCAAATGTATTGTTATAATTGGTCTATGTACACTATTCTTTAACAGTTTGGTGCCAGTCATTTTTTTAAAGAAATTATAACTTTTATTCTGCAAAGATGCATTAAATCAATGAAATAGGACAGTAAAGACGCTTTTAATGTTACAATAATTCTGTTTCAAATAAATGCTGTTCATTTGAACTTTTTATTCATCAAAGAATCCTAAAAATGTATCATGGTTTCCACAAAAATATTAAGCAGCACTAACTGTTATCAACATTAATAATAAGAAATGTTTCTTGAGCAGCAAATCAGCATATTAGAATGATTTCTGACGAATCATGTGAAACTGAAGACTGGAGTAATATGACTGCTGAAAATTAAGCTTTGACATCACAGGAATAAACTGAGTCTTGAAAAAGCCATTTTAGATTTTATTCATATTTGAAAATGTTACTGTTTTACTGTATTCGTTATCAAATAAATCCATCCTTGGTGTATATATAATATACTTATTCAAAAACATAAAAAAACCCAGACTTTTGAATGGTAGTGTACATATTCCAAAAGTTTCTCACAATGTCTGGATTGTCTTAACAATAGTAAAACAATAGTTGTAATAACATTTCCAGCAATCTCTACATTCTCTGTTACTCTCCATACAGCTGTTTTTGAACGCACATGCTATATGAATAGTATTAAAAAATATGCAGGTTTGCTCACTCTAGTGAGCAATAACCCCTTTTCATATGCTATAAAATGAAAGGCTTTTGTGAAAGGCACAGGGAAGCATAATGCGTCATTCTGTAATCAATGTTCTGGGGTTCTTTATAACTTCTGAGTGAACTGAAAGCTTAGTTGTACATGTGGGCTCCCCAGGCTTTAAGAGCATCATTGTGTGGGCTGCTAAGCTGGTTGAGATGGGGATAAGAACAATACACCTGACAAAACAACATAGTCATGACATCTGCTTTGCATTTTCCTCTCATCTAAGCTGACTATGTCAGCTGTACCCAGCTTAAGCTGTCCAAGACCAAACCAAGATCAGCTGACTGCAGGATTTAATGTGAACTGACTGAGAGGATCTCTATTTTGTGTATGGGGACCACATTTGACGGCTGTTTCAGTGAAAATGAAAACCCCTGGTTTTGTGGATATGGGGAGATTTTTGAGCTGTTGGTGCCCAACTGGAATTAGCTGAGACGTTGGCTACACCAGTATGAAGCAGTTAATAAAGCATTTTATTTTATTTTTTTTATTTTATTTTATTTTATTTTATTTTATTTTATTTATTTTATTTTATTTTATTTTATTTTATTTTATTTTATTTTATTTTATTTTATTTTATTTTATTTTATTTTATTTTATTTATACTTTGTTTTAATACTTTTTTTTTATTTTTATTTTGTACCACTTTATTTTAAATATTATTTTAAAATACTATATTATTTTATACTATATTGTTTTTTTTTGTTTTTTTTTTTTTTTAGATTTTTTTTTATTAATTTTTATGATGTAATATTGTATTGTTTTTTTTGTATTTATATATCTTAAATAATATAAGACATATTTTAAGAAGTACTGTCTTTTATTTTTAATTTGTTTTTAAGAATTTAATTTAATTTGAGATTTTTGAAGGTATCTTTAAGTGCCATCTTATTAATTTTATTATTTTGTTTATTTTAAAATATATGTATTTTAAACAATGTTTTAAAGGCATCTTTATTTTATTATGTAATGTTTTATTTTATTTTATTTTACTTATATATTTTAAATAATATTTTCAGGGGCATCTTTTCATTAAGTACTATCAAAGCCAGTATTGGCAGTATTGATACTGATACATAGACTGATTAAATGGATTTTTTTCCTCATTTTATTTTTTTCCAAAGTGAGAAACTGTTTTCATTCAACATTATATATTTGAATTTTTTTTTAGCATATAATAGGCATACTGCAAATTATCAGACTGGTTACATTTACAATCACTGTACAGCACTATCCCAAATACATAGTGTAATAATATTGGATGCCTTTTTCTATAGTAAAATATTATTATTTAGTCTAGATTATAGATTTTTTTGCACTGAACATGACTGCTTTACTTCTCTTACCACCCCTTGGTCCTCAGAATGTTTCAGAACATGAACCCGTCTGACACCGGATGATCTCTCCAAGTACGTGCTCTGGCAAATGGAGGGTCATTCAGTCTAGATTTGGGAATGTGTAGGCAGCATGGCCCGGCCCCAAAGTCCAAAATGTGTGTCTAGACCACAAGGAACAGCAGGCATGCCACATCTCCACCAAAGGCTGGAGTAACTCAAGGCCAAAGAGCTTTGGGGGCATTCAGGGATGCTGCCTACTGTACTGATGTCAGTGTGGGAAGAAGGAGCCTGATTGTTGAAGCCTGGATAAAGGCCTGTTTCATGAGCAAGGTCGAGTTGTAGTCAGGAGACCGATACACACTGGCCTTGTGCTCAAAGGGACAATGGAGGGTTTTGAGCCTGTGGTGAAGAGAGAAGTTGCCCTTGGCTTCTGATCTGAGGCCAGATTTGTACAAGCAAGAAAAGTGAGAGAGACTAAATTTAGTGTTTCACAGTCCAGTCCATTTAAAAGGAGGTTTCCATCCTACTCTGTTTATTTCTTTATTTAACTCTTTAGTTTATGTTTGGGTTTCAGGATCAACCAGAGAGCGAAAAAGAGACACAAATGAGATCTCTATCATTTCATTATGAATTGTTTCCAATCCAAATTATCTGGACTTGCTGCTGAGAAAATGAAAACTGTGTTTTTCTTTGTAGAAGACAGAAGATGGTATTTTGAAGAATGTCGATAGCTAAACAGTTACGGTTCCCATTGAGTTCCATTGCATTTGCAAAAACTTCAGTGGAATTCAATGGGGACCAAACTGTTTGGTTATCAACATTCTTCAAAATATCATTGCATGTTTTCAGCAGAAGGAGGAAATATAGGTTTAGAAAGACACGAGGGTGAGTAAATAATGACTGCATTTCCAGTTTTGAATTAAGCCATCCTAAGATGGTTTAAGATGGTCTTCAAGCTTGACCACCTGAAAAAAAAAAGGCCAAAACCCTCTAATACCTGCCAACAAACCAGCCTGAACAGGTTGTGAGATCAGCTAAGGATGGTTTTAGCAGGTTAACATCTGTTTAGTTTGTTTCTGT